>NC_057005.1:4008390-4035568 GCF_000002595.2 Chlamydomonas reinhardtii | reverse complement strand
GGGAGGGAGGGAGGGAGGGAGGGAGGGAGGGAGGGAGGGAGGGAGGGAGGCATGATAGCGATGCGTCGCACGCGGAAACACACCTGATCAGGCCGTGCCTGATGTATCTCTGTGTTAATGTGTGTGGCTTGACCAATCGCATGTTAGCAGAGAACGTGCGCGCCTGTATCCACGCATGTGTGGTTGCAGCATGCGTTGTGTCGGCAATTCCGCCATACACGCGCGCGCACTTACCACAAATACCGTGTGTGTGTGCGCGCGCGTGTGTGTGTGTGTGTGTGTGTGTGTGTGTGTGTGTGTGTGTGTGTGTGTGTGTGTGTGTGTGTGTGTGTGTGTGTCGGCGCAGGGGCACGGTGTGCTCTGCGGGCTGGGACGACGCCGACGCTGACGTGGCGTGTCGCCAGCTGGGCTACGCGGCCGGCACCGCCATAGAGCTCAAGGTGGGGCGGGGCGGGGGCGGGGGGAGACTAGCGGCAGCACACAAACATGGAGATGTGTTGTGTGGTACAACATTTGCTTAATTGAGCTTAACTGAGCGTCAAAGCACGAGTGTAGCGCATCGCGCAATGCCTGTGTGTGCGTGTACGGCCAGGCAAGCGCGTGTGACAATGCATGGCGACCTTCCTTGCATGTGCGCCCTCGGCCACTCGTGTGTGTACCGTACAGTACGACTTCCTCATCCCAGAGGACGCGGCCGGCAGCCGGTGGCGCAAGATCTGGATGACAGACGTGGCCTGCCCACCCCTGGCCGGGCAGCAGCCCCAACAGCCCCAGCCCCAACAGCCCCAGCAGCCCCAACAGCCCCAACAGCCCCAGCGGTTGATCGACTGCCCGCACCGTGGCGCGCCCGTCACCGACTGCCCGTTCACGTGAGTACTGCAGCTCGGGGTGCTGACCCACCTGCCACACTCCTGTGCTGCGCGTTCGCGTCCTGTCCTCGTGCCACTACTCGCACTTGTATATGTGCGTGTGTGCCCCTCACCTACCCATCACCCTGCCCTGCCCTGCCCTGTCCTGACACGTCCTGCCGTGCTGACACTGCGATCGGTACTGACGCAAGCCACGCTGCATTGATGCACCGCCGCAAACCTGCCACGCACGCATGCGCTGCAGGGAGATCGCGGCGGTGCGGTGCTACGCAGTGGCGGCACGCGCGCCCCGCGCGCCGCCGCCGCCGCCGCCCTCCCCGCCCGCGCCTTCCGACTCCTGCCGTACCTGCGTGACCCTGGACCTCTCAATGGAGCCAGCGGCCGGCAAAACCATGCCGTACACTGGCCGTGCCATGTGTACGGCATTGGCGGAAACCGTTACGGCGGTTGTGAAGGCGTTGGACCGGGAGCGCGCGCCGCTGCCCCCGCCGCCGCCGTCGCTCGCGGCAGCGCCGCCGCCGTTCTCTAACTACTCGCTCTGGGGTTTTGACAGCCCCGGTTTTGAGGAGGATCTATCGGATGGTCTCACGCCCTCGCCAGTTCTGCCCATCCCGTTCGAGTGCGTCAACATCACGAGCAAGACGATGACGGTGTGTGGCGTTGTGGCCGGCAGTAGCTGGGCCGGCACGTGGGGTGCGCCGCCGCCGCCGCCGCCGCCGCCGCCATCGCCGCCGCCACCAGCCAAGGCGTCCTCTAGCGGTTACAGCTACAGCTATGGCTACACCCATGCCGGCAGTGGCCCAGGCACTAGCCCTGGCAGTATCCCGGGCAGTGTCCCGGGCAGTAGCCCTGCTGGCAGTATCCCGGGCAGTAGCCCTGCTGGCAGTGGCCGGGGTAGTAGCACTGGCGGTAGCACTACTGGCAGTAGCCCTGGCAGTAGCAGTCGCAGGAGCCTGAGCGTCAGCGCCGGCGGCGCCGGCGGCGGCGGTAGCGGCGGCGGCGCCGACGGCGGCGTGTACGCTCTGTGGGAGGCGCTGGCGGCGCAGGACAACAACACGGCGGCGGACTGGCTGCGGCAGCTGCGCAATGAGATCAACCTGTGGCAGCCGTGCCAGGGCTTTGACCTGGACTATGACTACCAGTGAGTGCGGCGGGGCACGTACGGGAGGGGGATGGGGTTGGGTGGGCGGCTGTGTGTTTGTTTGGCGCGTGTCTGCAAACCGCACGTGTGTGTGTGTGTGTGTGTGTGTGTTTGTGTGTGTTTGTGTGTGTGTGTGTGTGTGTCTGTGTGCCTGTAGCCGCTAAATGTTGTGGTGGACACAGGAGGCGGCTGCAACTTAAGGGGCAGAGAAGGGATGGCGGTGGTGGGGCAGGGCTCGCTAGGTGTTACGAGAACCAACACCGGGGCTGATAGGTGGCGGGAACGTGCCGCTGAACCACCTGCCATCCACCCACCCATGTCCCGCCGGGCCCCCGCTTCAGTGCAGCCTGTACCGCTAGCTTTTCCAACCATCTTTGCAGCCCCCCCCCTTGCCGCTGCCTGTGCTCCGCTACTTTACCGTATTAGTGTGTGTGGGCTGGTATTTACAACCCTCTCGCCCCCGGCTGCTGTGATGGCCCTTGCACAGGATCATGGGCCTCCGTATGACGCCCGACCTGCACTTTGAGTTCTGCCCCGTCAGCGGCCTGCCGCCGCTGACCTACCTGGGCATGCAGGGAGTCAACGACTTGGGTGAGTAGCAGGCGGGCGGCTGCTGCATGCTGCGGGGGCCCCGCCCGACTCCGCCCGCTTCCCTACGACGCGTCCTGTCTGCCTGCCATCACCCGCTGGTGCACCTACCTCTGCCGCTTGCAACGCTGCCGCCTGCCACCCACCCTCACGCCTACCGGCCGCTCCCCGCCTACCTGCTGCCACCCACCCTTACGCCTGCCGGCTGCTGCTGCAGTGCGCACGGTGTGGCTGTCGCCGCCGCCGGACGCGCCCTGGGCCGCCCGCAGCGGCGACCTCGAGGACGGCGCACCGCCGGAGGCACCCAGGTCGCCTGGAGGTGTGTGTGGGGGGGGTTGTAAATACCAGCCCAAACTAAACCAAAGCCAACGAAAACGGGAGTGCATGCAGAGGCGTTAGTTGCGAGCGATAATACTTATGGGATGTGGGCCGAGGCGTCGCGGAGCAGCAGGGCGAGCGGCGCCGGCGATAAATGTCGCCGCCCGGGCTCGGTGACGCGCACAACAGCACAAGACAGGGGGGGGGTACTTGTTTTGCAAAGACACCGAGCAGACAAGGAGTGTACATTGTGCCTGCGCGGCGATCGATGTGTGCGTGCGCATTCATTTATGATAACTCAGCAGTCCTACCTCACCGAATGCCGCCGTGCGTGCCGCCGTGTGTGTGCCATTGCATGCAGACCGGACCCCTCGGCCGCCGCCAATCCCCCCTACCCCGCCGCCCACGCCGCCGCGCCCGCCGCCGCGCCCGCCGGCACCCTGGCCGCGCGCCGCCAACACCACCAACACCACCAACACCATCACCTATCGCGGCTGCTACAGCCTGGCCGGGATCGGCAGTAGCAGCAGCAGTAGCAGTAGCAGCAGCAGCGTGCTGGCGGCACCCGGCGCGAACGTGTCGGCTGTAGCACTACTCATCAACGTCACCTCTTCAGGTCTGAACCTCACGCTGCAGGCCTGCGCGTCGCGTGCCGCCGCAATGAGCTACAGCCGCTTTGCGGTTGAGGGCTACAGCTCAACGGTTGGCGGCGCGATCCGGCTAACCGCCACCTGCTACGGCCTGCGCTGGCCCGTTCCCGCCAACGCCAGCACCACGGGCAATGGCACGCTTGGCGGCTCCGGGCTGCAGCTCATCGAGCTCCCGGCGAGCCGGTGTACGGCGGTGCCTTGTGCTACAGCCACTGCTGCTGCTGCTGCTACTTCCGGCGGGCAGCAGCAGCGGCCGGCGTGCGGCACGGGAAAGCCCGGCGGCCTGGTGTTGTACGACGTGGCAGCGCCGTGAGGCACGCATGCCGACATTCGGCGTGCCGGTGCCATGTGTGTGCATGTATGTGTATCTGGTAGGGAAGCAGGTGGAGAGGCGGTCGACATGTGTGGAAGCACACGGGGAAAGGGTCGACACAGCGCATGCGATGGAAGAATGCGCAAGCAAACTGTGTGTGTGCGTGCGCTGTGCGTGTGTGTGTATGTGTGTGTGTGTGTGTGTGTGTGCGTGTGTGTGTGTGTGTGTGTTTGTTTGTGTGACTCTCCGGATTGAGGGCTTGCACGGGCATGGCTGCAAGCACGTCTCGCCGCGGCGGTCAGTGCGGGGTTGTGTGCGGCACGGCCTGGTCACCCTGTCTCCTCTCTTACTTGCTTGTGCCATCTACATTACCCCTGGCTGGGGCCCGAACGCACGCCCCGCATGCTCTTCAAATCAATCCTTCGACGTGGTCCCTATTCCCCTAACTCGAATGAAAAAATGCCTCGTGAGTTGGCACTTTCCCTTGCAAGAGCGTCCAACGACGCTTCGTCTGGGGGATTGAGATTGGCATCCGTGCGCGCCGGTGCTCGAGGGTGAATCTTGCACGTGCGCACACGATTGACTAGCTAGGGAGTAAGGGACCTGCATTGGCGTGACGTGTTTGTTCGCAATGAAGGCAGTGGCAGCTCGCAGACTCATCAAAATGCTTATGGGATTAGGTAGCAGGACCGTGGGGGCAGGATGGGAGGGGGCTTGCGGACACTGGAGCCGGGTGTGGGGGCGGCTTGGACTGCATCGCCCGGAGACAATTGAAACATCAGATTACTGCATAATTTCTGTCCCGCTTCACCCTGGGGCATTCCTACAGTACGGTTTCCTTTTCAGTGGTCTTACGGAGGGTCTCGCAGGGTCGGGGCCACAGCTCTCACAAAGCCGGCCGGCTGCAGCAAAGCCGCATCGGGCCCCGCCATGGACAGCTCGCTGCTGGTCTGGACGCTGCGTATCAAGGAAACTGAGGCAAGCGCACGGAAACAGCCCAGCAGGGGAGATGTTTTCCCGCGCTTTTTCCCCTCGCTCGCTTTTTCTCTCTTCTCGTCATACCGCGACGGCGCATGCTGCACCACGCAGGTTCTGCTGATCAGCCGGCAGCAGGAGCGCGAGGCGCAGGTCAAGAAGCGCAAGGCCCTTGAAGACAGCCTGCAGCAGCGGCAGGCTGAGCAGGTGAGCGCGTTAGCAAGCAGGAGCGAGCCGGGCGGGTTGCGCTCTGCCGCGAGGGTTTGCTGCGTTCTCTTACTTGGCTAACGAGCAGCACCAGCACCAGCAGCTGCGCACTCTTCGTCGCCTCACCACACCACCGAGCCCCCGCAGTGCCGCCCCTTGCCCACCCCTGCTGCTCCTCCCCACCCCCACCCCCCACCCCCCACCCCCACCCCCCACACACACGCAGGCGCGGCTGCAGCAGCGCATTCTGCGGGCGCAGCAGCGGCTGGCGGCGGCGCAGCACGGCGCGTTGCAGCAGGAGGAGCGGGTGAGCGGCTGGGTGGGTGGAAGCGCGGGGTGGGTCGGTGCGTGGGTCGGTGAAGCGGCTGGGGTGGGTTGAGTGGCGCGCGAGGTGCTGGGGCCGCACGCCAGCGAGCAGCAGGTGGAGAGGAGAAGTCCCGACAGCTGCACATGTCGGCGGCAAGTTCGGCGCCATCGGCATTGTATGTATGTGCTGCTGGCGCGTGCGGCGCTGGGCCAACAGGCCGCCGACATGTGCAGCTGCCGGGACTTCTCCTCCACCTGCTGCTCGCGAGCCTCGGGGACTCCTGCGCTGCCGATGTGCTGCGTGCGTCATACTCTGTGAGTCATACCGTGCTACCGACGCCTGCAGGTTCAGGAGTTGCAGGAGAAGGCCGACGCAGGGGAGCCGCTGCTCAGGTGTGTTAGTTTGGAACGCACACAAAGAAAGGAAAACAATCAGGTGGGAATGTACTTGCTCAGGTGCTGTGTGGGTCGCTTAACGCATTCCAAACCCGCCCAGCCCCAACGCCCCTGACTTCGTTCGTGTGTGTTTTTCCACACATACACACGCGCTTGTCATTGTCGCCCACGTACCAGGCTGCGTCAGTCGCTTCGGGCGCTCGAGGCGCGGCGCGACGCCACTGCTGCGGTTGCGGAGGCGGAGGGCCGGCGCTGCGGCGCCTTCGCCGCCGCCGTGGCCGCCCACCGCGCGGCGCTGGAGGAGCCGGTGGGGGACATGCAGGCGGCGCTGGACAAGGCAAGGACCGGCGCGAGTGCAGGCTTTGCTGCAGCTAGCTGCGTGCACGTGCGCCGTACATATGTGTGTTTAGGGGGTCGTCTTGAGGTGTTGGCGGAGTGGTATCAGATGGGTTGGGGCGGAGTGGTCGCATGGCACTGACTTCCATACGTCCCATCACACACCCAAGCCCAATCCCACCCCCAACACCTCTTCCCCAAATCCTGACCTAACTCATCTTTGTCATGCGCCTTCGTGTCTCTAATCTCTTCATGGAAATGGCGTAAACAAGGAAGTCCCACCCACCCCCTCCCCCATGCGCAGGTGCTGCAGCGGCTGTCGTACGCCCGGGCCCACTTCGACGTGTCAGCGCTGCAGGCGCAGCTGGGGGAGGCGCGCAGCCGCCGGGCAGCACTCGCGGTGCGGCGCACGTGGCGGCACGTGTGGAAGTAGTGTGTGAGGGAGTGTGTGCGAGTGTGCGGGGGTGCGTTGGCGGGGGGGACACGCGGGAGTGTCTGTGCGGGGGGGGGGGCGGGCACGGCCTGCTGCGTGCCCAGCAGAAAGCGCGTGCCCAGCAGAAAGCGTTGGTGCTGAGGTTGTGGTATGGAGCTAGGGGGGCCGCACACGCTGGTGACCCCCACTCGCACCGGCACGCCCCACTCGCCTACTGGATCGCTTGCTCGCCACAACCGCTGGCCCCGCAGGAGGAGGCGGCATCATTGCGGGCGTCGCTGGATGCGGCTCGGACCCAAGTGAGTGTTGAATACCGTACGAGAATTGGCAGAATGGCACGGCGCGGCCTACGCCAGGCCTGCGCCCGGCACAACGGCACGTCACTTGACACGTGTTCCCTCGCACTCCACCGCCCCACCGGTTAATTTGGGCTGGTATCTACAACCCCACCCATCCTAGATGTGATAGTCAAGCAAGGCACCCGCTGCTTCACGCTCGCTGTGACGCTCAGGCCGCGGAGGTGGAGGCGGCGGTGCGGCGGCGGGAGCTCGCCAACGTTGAGGCCGTGCAGAAGAGCCAGGTGGGTTCCGTGTGTGTGTGTATGTGTGCATGTGCGCGTGCGTGTGTGTGTGTGTGTGTGTGTGTGTGTGTGTGTGTGTGTTCATGTGTTAGTTAGCTTGTATTGACGATGAGCCGAGCTGCAAACCGTGCAGCGCCCGCGTGCAGCGCCCGTCGGGGGCTGAAGAAGAAGCACGTGATGACACGTTACAACCCCTCCCCAACTTCCCCTTGCCTCCCTCACACACGCCCGGGTGCCACCGCCACAGGCTGGCCTGCGGGAGGCACGTGCGGCTTTGGCCGCCGCAACGCAGCGCCAGTCGGAGCAGCAGCAGCGGTGGGTGGGCCGGGTGGGCTGAGTGGGCCGGGTGGGCCGGGTGGGCCGGGTGGCAGGTGCCGAGGGCGCCGTCGCCACCGTCGTGTCTTGTGCACGCCTGAGCCGTGCCTTTGGCCGCGGCCATCACCGTGCCTCATCATTGCAAGTGTGCGTCACGACAAGCGCATCCCCTCGGCAAATCCCTCAACAAATCGTAATCTATATATACTTAATCACTCGCCCATTCGGTCGCGCCGCTGCTGTGCATGCGCAGGCTGTCCGCCGCCCGGTTGGAGCGAGTGGCGGCGGCGGGTCAGCTGGCGGAGCTGCAGCGGGCCGTGCAGGCGGCGCAAACCACACTGGACTGCCTCACAGGCGGCGGCGGAGGCGGCGGCGGCAGGGGGGAGGCGGTGGCGGCGGCTGGGGAGGCGGCTGCGCACACGGGGCCAGCAGGCGCCGGCGCTCGGGATGGAGTGGGAAGGATGGGTGGAGGTGGGGGAGGAGGCGCTGGTGGTGGCGGGGCGGCACCGGAGTCGGGGCCGGGGCCGGCGGGACAGGGGCAGTGGCGGGGTGGTGGCGGCGGGTCATAACTAAGGGCTGGCGTGTAAAGGCATGAGGTGGGTAGCCACTGTGACTGTGGGTGGACAGTGGCTGGATGCGGCGTGGCCATGAAGCCAGCCGGCATCGGCGTCATGCCACTGCGTCTGCGCTGGTGTGGTGTGTATGGGCAGTCCCCGCACTCAGGCAGCGACATCAACACCTGCTGGGGCGGCTGTGGGCGCCTTCTGCCACCTGGCTGTTGCCGCCGCGGATAATGCTACTGTCATTCGTTCGCCACAGTGTGGTGGTAGAAGGGCCCCGCAGCCGCCCCAACAGCTGTGATGAATGATGCGGAGGAGACGGGGACTAGCTACCCATACACACCACACCAGCGCGACGGGCATTAGGGCCGTGGCATGACCCCGATGCCGGTTGGCTTCATGGGTACGTGCGCCGCCGGCATGCACTGCCGCCGCAGGCGCCATCGGCGGCGGGCGGCCAGCAGGCCATAATGGGCTCTACCTTCCGCTGCAGTGCGTGGTGTGGTGTGGGTGTGGCCGTGTGGGTGTGGCACACTGAGGTATGGTGCCTACCTGAAGCGTGAGGCTTCCTCGACTTCGAATTGTGAGTCTTAAAGCATCGATACCATGAGAGTACTGTTTGAGGCACAGGCAGGGCCGCATTGGGGAGAACAGTCCTCTTCCGCTTCCCTTGATCACTTTATGGGCACGTAGTAATAGGAACGCCAGGGAATGTTTACATACAAGGACTTCAGCAGTACATACAAGGACGTCCCCTTCCCCTTACCGGCAAGGAAGCTCAGTAGGAATTTCAATGCTCCACGCGGGGGAGCGCCTGCGTGGAAAGCTCACCAAGTACTGCACTCGCCCAGCTTGCGGTACTGTCGCTTTTAGTACAAATGCTGGTTGCCCTTCGCTATGCTACCGTATGCTGCGCATGCGCCGCCGTACCACACACGACACGGCGCATCGGCACTGGCTACACACCCGGAAGACACTGCGGGCCGCGCGTGCCATCTGGCTCCGTCATTGACTCATTGTGGAACATACACGCGTTGGCCGACCCGCCAGCACCCACGCGGCAATCATGCAACGCCGTGTGCGGTCGCCACTCGCCAGTGCCTGATGAATGCGATGTAGTTCGATGCATTGCGAGCGTCACCAGTCCCAGTCGCACCCCCCAAATGTAGAATGCCGCAGCAAGAAAGACAGTGGGCTCCGTGATTAAGTGCCCCCGGTGAGTCACGCAAAGGCTCGGCACGCACACGCGCCCACACCAAACCAGTTGACACATCAGTCGCGCACAGCGTGCATCGCGTCCTCCAAGGGTGCCCCGCCACGCATCAGTATTCCACCTGCTTGCCTGCTACAGCCAACACACAGCGCGCACTCACACCGCCCGGGGCTATTCACACATTGCCGCTCCTGAACCGTTGTGATAAGTTGCGTGTGTGTGTTTGTGTGTGTGTGTGTGTGTGTGTGTGTGTGTGTGTCTGTCCATCCGTTCAGCCCTTCGCCATCGGGGTCAGTGTGGTCCGCCGCTCCTGCCACGCGGCGTCCTCCGCCTCCTCCGCTTCCTCCTCCTTGCCTCACCCCGCCTCGCCCCAGCTCAGCTCGCACCGCCAGCTTAGTCGTGCTTGCCGGGGGGCGGCGCCACTGCGGCGGCAACAGCGGCGGCAGCGGCAAAACACACGGCAGCGGCAGCGGCATGGACATCACAGGCGGCCCGTTAGCAGGTGATTGCGGTGATGCGCAACAGGCAACAGAGGCCAGGGCCGCAGCCCCCAAGTACGGTAGTTACCTCCGCCACGCCGCCGCCACGGATTCCACGCGCGCACGCCGCGCCTCCCCCACCACCTCCCCGAACTCACGACGTGCCCACGGCACTCCTCCCCACACGCACCCCGGCGGCAGTCCGGCACCCTACGCACGCGCCCCAACAGGCCACAGCCTCCCCCTGTGAGGCGTCACCCACCCGGCACGCCTGTTACGGGGAAGCCGGTGGCGACAGCGTCCGTGGCGGCGCCGTCGCCGGCCATGGGCACGTGTGGGTGCGGGTTGACCACTGCATAGGCCATCTGCGGGGTCGGCAGGGCAATGAGTCGGTCAGCCAGCGGGCGTGCACGTACCCGTACGGTAAACATCATCCACTCACTTGAGCCTTTAGGGTCTCTCGAAACCTCCGGCACACAACACACACACAACACACCCTCGCGCACACAGGCACACACACACGCAGGCACGCAGGCACACACACGCACACGCGCGCTTTGTTGTATTGTTTCTTTACCGCACACACGTGGGCACTGGACTTGCGCTCTTCAATACATAGGCAATGGACAAGCACGTGCGCAGTCACCGCCCTCAAAGCCCCCCCCCGCGGATTCCGGCCCTCGGCTTCCGTACACACATCCCCCCTCCCCACCTGCGGCTGCCCGTACGGCACGTGCGGCGGCGGCGTCATGTGTGGCGGCGGCGGCGGCGGCGGCGCAGCGAAGGAGCCGCCGCTGCCGCCGGCGGCCCCCGTGGCCGCTCGCACGTAGTCGGCGCGCTGGGCGGCCTCACGGATCATAATCTCACGCGCGTCCTGGGGGCGTGTGTGTGTGTGTGTGTGTGTATGTGTGTGTGTATGTGTATGTGTGTGTGTATGTGTGTGTATGTATGTATGTGTGTGTGTATGTGTGTGTATGCGTGTGTCAACGTTGCTGATGGTGGCGGGGTAGCCGTTCGCAATGCCATGGCGATCCGCCCCGCGCCGCCCCGCCTTGCCCCGCCCCACCCCCCTGCCCGCTTCCGCCCCCGGCCCCCCCTGCGCTCCGCGGATTTGGCTTGGTTTAGTTTGAGCTTCAGTTTGACTTACAACCCTTTCCTTCTCCGCACCTGGCAGATGGCGCAGGGGGCGCAGCACCACACCGACAGCGAGTCCACAAGGCAGGTGTGCGTCACCTCGCCCTGCAGCAGGGGGGAGGAGGTAAGAGGCGCAGGCGGGCGGGGCGGGTGAGGGGCGGGTGAGGGGCGGGGGGCATGGTAAAGGCGTGTGCGTGCGTGTGTATGTAAAACCAACAGAAGCCAGAAGCGGAGGAAACGGCGTGGATGTGTATGCGCGCGCGCGGGGGGCTCTCGCCCCCAACCCCACGCCCCACCAACCCCCTCACCCGCCCCACATTTGCCCCGCCCCCACCTGGATGCCGTACTTCTTGCGCAGGTAGGTGCGCAGCTGCAGGTGCAGCGGCACGTACAGGGGCAGCGCGCACACGCACAGCGGCGGCAGGCCACTGCTGCCGGCGCCGCCCACGAAGGTGATGGCGCTCAGACCGAGGACGCCGTACAGCAGGCTGAGGGTGTGTTAAAGAGCACAAGGAAAACATAGCGCAAAGACAGTGTCGGTGTGTGTGTGTGTGTGCGTGCGTGCGTGCGTGCGTGCGTGCGTGTGTGTGTGTGTGTGTGTGTGTGTGTGTGTGTGTGTGTGTGTGTGTGTGTGTGTGTGTGTGTGTTGGTTGTGGTTGTGGTTGTGGTGGGTTTTCAGCGGGGGAGCGGGGGTTACTGACATTCGTGGTTAGCGTTACCCGGAGGGGCGGGGGTGCTGGTGGGGAGGGAGGGGTCAGCGAGAGACATGGCACGGGTTGCCCGCCGCCGTCAGCGCAGGTCGCAACTGACACACGGCGACTAGTGATGATCATCGTAGATACCCGGCTTATGATTGGGGTGGGTCTTACCATCTACGGCAACTGAGTACTGTAACTAGGCATGGCAAAAGACATCAATCGTGCCCACCACGCCACCCACTCGGCCCCCACCCCAGCGGTGATGTACAACGACTCGCATATGCAGCTGCAGTTCTCCTTGCCGCGCGGTTGTTTCCTTACGGGATCGGTTCAACGTTAACCCCTGCCGCCCCACTCACCAGCTACCCCAGGTGTTGCCACCGCACGGCACGCCGTCCTGTGTGTGGAGTGGATGGGGGTGGGTGCGTGGTGATGGGGATCTCAGGCAGGCAAGCGTGCGGGCCAGGCCACGTCCGCCGCCACAGCCACACACTGCCGATGGCAGTGCTGCATGTGATGCCGGCCCTGACACGCGTGACACACGTGGCCCCCAAACCCAACGCCTTCCCCTTGGCCCCATGACCCACCCACCCTGCCACCCACCCCGCCACCCACCCCCATCCACCCCCACCCACTACCACCCACTACCCCCCCACCCCACCCCCCCACCCCCACTACCGCCCACCCACCCCCACCCCCACCCACTACCCACCCCCACCCCACCCCCACCCCCACACACGCACTACCCCCCCCCACTAACCCCCCACTACCGCCCCACCGCCCCACCCACCGCCCCACCCACCGGGTCGCGGCTGATGCAGGTCCTGTAGTCGCGCATGGACTCCAGGCGGTTGGCGTTGAGGCCGTACTGGATGCACGGGCACCACCACACCACGCCTGCAGCACCAGTTGGGGAGGGGGCTTTGTGGATACCAGCCCAAACTAAACCGAACCAAGTGCAATAGAGCGAGGAGGAGAGCGTGGGGCTGTGCATTGACGACGGAGTGGCACGGGGCAGGAAGGGGCTGGAGTGTGTGGGAATGTGTGCAGGAGAGTGTGTGCAGGGAGGGAGAGGAGTGCCCTGGGACGCCGCGGTGAGCGCGGCGTGAGGAGCGCTGTGGTCTGCCCAACAGGCGTAAGGAGCGGAGGCTAGGCGGTGTAGGCAGCAGGCAGCGGGCTTTCCCGGCACGTGCGTGTGCGCGCGCCCCGCACCCATGCACTCACAGCAGAGGCCCATCTCGCCAGGCGGGGAGCAGCACTCGAAGAGGCCAGTGGAGAACATGCCCTGGCGGACCATGCCGGCGTGAGGCCTGGCAGGGAGGCCGCAAATGGAAGCAAGTGGTGATCGGGGGGTAAGTTGGACCAACACATCAGCGGTTAGCCGGCCGGAGCGCCGAAGCTTATCGATTCGCCTCCGGCGACGGTGCGTTCGGCGCTAGCGAAATGCCGAGTACACTCTGGCCTTTCTTGGGTCGCCTAGGGGCCACTTTGCCCCTCCCGAGCCCGAAAAAGGCAGTTGCATGCTAGCGTGACATCGGCTCGTGCCCGCGCACTCCAGTAGTGAGTCTTCGAAAACGTGATACAGTATATGTGAAGCAAGCCCTCATTGCACTCTTCACTCACTCGTCAGGATAGCCAGAAGGCGCGGTTGAAACCGTGGGCGCCGCGCCGAGGGGCGGACGTCCCACCAGCGACGCCTTTTCATCGTCAGGGTATGAAAGCGGCTGATAGGACGACATGGCTCAGCAGACCGGAAATATGGAAATGCAAGGCAAATGATGTGGGCCCACGTTCGTGCTTCTCGCCTCACAGCTACGTACTATGACAAACTAGTCTGGTCAAGGGATTCGAGCAGTATCTGTACTGAGCACGGGAGGCCTCTTTTGCGTTCGATCCAAGCCCGCACGGCACAAACCCCCGCCCCTTGAACGCCCCCCCCCCCCCGGCTGCCGTCAAGAAGGCCCAAGCCCAAAGACAGGCCAGCCCTAAGTATCCCTGACCACACGTAGCAACTTTGGTAGGTGCGTCAACTCTACTCTTGAGCTTCCCGCCCATTCCTGCGACACACGATCAGTCGACATGGTGGCCTCGTAGACGGGGGCGCTCCAGGCAGCTTCGGGCCAGCGCTCTCTCCGCGCATCTTCGTTTCTCTGCACTCTAATTACATTTAGGGGGGCTTGGCCTTCGCCAATCCGCGATAAGGTGCCTCTAACGCTCGCCGGCGCAAACTTGCGCATATGTACGGTTCAATCATGCGTCGTTGGTCACGTCCATGATCGGCAAGTACCCCCGCACCAAGATATCGTCGGATCACGAAGTCAATATGCCACCGTTGCCGCCATTATCACGTAACATTGCGCGCGCCAATGTCTCGGTCCTGCTCCCGCGTAGTCAATCACACTCAGAGGCCGCCAGCAAACCTGACGATCATCGCATACAGGTCTTGAATGGTAACATGCTTTCAGCTTCATTCAAGAAGCAAGGATCACGATGCAAGACCGGCCGGGCCCGCAGTCGACTTAAACTGCCATGCGCATACTGCAGTAACCACGCTAATGCGCCATGCCGTACCACTCCCCCGCACACGCTCACTCCACACTACCTCAAGAGGCTGCACCCAGTTGGGGTGCTGATGCTTCCACTGATACTACGAGAGCTGCCGCTACGCCCACCAACCCGTCTGTCACAAACCCGTCACCCGCTACATACTGCCTACATACAGCCATCTGGGCAACAGAAGATCATGTACGCACGAGAGAGTAAGAGAAGAAGAAGGGCCGTTGGGCCGCTATCGCGCACAAAAGCACCCGCACGTCATGGCAAACGATGCAAGCCATCGCCGGAGAGAAGAGCAGTTCTTGCAGTGTTGTTCCATTTCGAGATGTTTTGGTAAACAATGACAGTTGGAATCACGACACTTATGCCACTACGTTTTCTTGGAGATCACCTCGTCTATATGTCCTCGCCACGCATTGTAACATGCCTTTCGCAATACCCATTACTTATTTTACACCTGCCGCAACCTCCGCCTGCCGCCGCCAGCCGTCGCGCCGCCACCAGCCGCCGCTGCCGCCGCCAACTGCTTCTGCGTCCGCCCCTTCCGCGCCAGGCGGCGGCGCAGGCCCTCGGCGGTGCAAAAGGGCTGCACGGGGTGAATTGCGTTGGCAGCCAGCATGGCCGCGTGGGCGCGGCGGCCGGCCAAGCAGTCCTGCGGGTGAAGGCAGGGGTAAGGGGGAGGCAGAAGGGAGGAGGCGTTGGAAGGTGCGGAGCTCGAAGCAGCTTTGTGCCTTTCCAGAAAGCCGGAGCACCCATTCCTGGTTCCGCCACCCACATACACACGGACACACAAGTACACACACAAACACGCACAACCGCCCCCGCACACATACACACAATCAGTATGTCTCCCTTTCAGCACGCTCACGCACCCGAATGGCTGTGTTGTCTAGCCCCTGGTACATGGAGATGCTCTTGGTGGTCAGGCCGCTCACGCCCGAGCTCAGGCTGTTCACACGCTCCGTGTACTCTGCCACAGAGCCGGCGTAGTGGTAGATCTGCGCGCAGCAGGAAGCACAGGGAGGGAAGGAGCGGGCCGTGATCAGACCGTGACGCCTCGGTCACAACTGCTGAGAAGGTTTCCATATGCACGTTATTACGTGTGGCGTGCGTGTGGTGCGAGGGCCAAGCCCCGGCAAGACAGTGGATTGCTTGGCATGAGCGTCCCTTTGCAGCGCTTTGCAGTGCCCGTCTCATGGCTCCTCACCAGGAGGGGCGGGTCCGCGGGGGGGTCTGAAATGTCCGCGGTGCGCGTGACGGTGCGGTTATCACCCAGTCGGAGGCCGAGGTGGCCCTCCTCCTTGTACTCAAAGCAGTGGGCATTGTAGGAGACCGAGACATAGTCCACCTGCGCGATGCCCTTGACCTGTGTGCGCGCGTGTTTCAGAGCACGACGTGCTTTAGACACCGCGTGCAGAACGGGCAAGCAAGCAGTGCACGCGCGTGCATGGTGGGTGGGCACGCAGTCGACTGGCTAATCGTGTTGAGGCCAGGGGAAGGTGCGAAGTAGAGACGATGCGGGTAGGCAGGAAGCAAGGAGCCGTGCCAAAGACAGGGATGTGCGGTGATGTGTGCATAGGGGGGAGCCGGGGAATCCACGCCGTGACACTCGTCCACTCGGACGCACTCCGCGCGCGCGGAAAGCTCTCCACCGACAACAGCACTCAACCCACCATTTTGCTGTTGCTGTTGACGCACTTGGTGAACGTGGCCAATTGCCCCATGCCCGGCGTGCGCTCCTGCACGCCGCTGCTGCCCACGTCCCGGCGGTGGATCAGCACCGCGCCTGCGTGCTCGTAGTCACGCAGCACCGCAGCAATGCTGTAGCCGTATTTGGGGTCCAAGACGTACGTGACCTCGTCCATGTCTGTGAACATCATCCTGAGTGTTGGAAAGGGGGGAAGAGCATCCCGGGCGCAGGAGTAAGGCCATCAATCACGGAAGCACACGCGCAAGCGAGGGGCATTGCGCATCGAGAGCGGAGCCAGAGCACCAGTAATGCCGGCGCACCGCGGACTTTAAGTACCGTGCAGGTCTTGCATGCGCTGATTTAGAGCCAGGCTCCAGCACCCCTCGGCGCCACGCGCACTCACCACTTGTAGTAGCCGCGCGCCTGCTCCAGGCACTCCCCGAACACGCGCCCCTGGAAGCCGTTGGGGAAGTCCTCGGGCCCCGCAATCCGCGGCAGGGTGCTGGTGAGGTAGGTGTACTGCACCTTGCCTGCAGCCACGTAGTCTGATACCTCGGCAATCATGGGCACGCTGCTGTTGTGGTCGAACAGGAAAATCTGTGGCGCGAGGGGGGCGTTCGGGGGGTGGGGATATGTGCCCGAGCCCAACGAAATAGGCCCTAATAGTAACCCAACCCAGAAATGCAGGGGGGGGCAGCGGTGTTGATGTAAGCGCGCTGGGTTTGCGGCGGCAAAAAAGCGGGGGGAACCGGGGGGCTGGGTGGGGGGGGGGAAGGCTGCAGGGACCGACGTGACGTCCACACCCCAGGAACACCCAGGAAGGTGTGGTGGCCTACGGATGCGACAGGCACGCAGATCCGCGTGTATGGGCCCAGCCGCGCACCTTGTCAACGCCCGCAAAGAGGTGGTACTCAACCCCTGCAGGCAATATGCAAGTAAGGAATCGGCCATGGATGATGACCTCGATGCCAGGACCGTGCACCGAGTAACCGTCAGGCGTGGTTTGGCGGCACGCAGGTGGCAAGTTTCACCACCCGCACGCTCCAGCACGCACTCCACCCCTCAGCCTCATCGCCATCCGCTTTGTGCCATCTTACATTCACGGACATCGTGGTTTCCGTCACGCGATAAAAGGCAAGCTGCTAGGTAGCCCGGCTGGTGGAACGCCAAGCGCCCTGCGAATGTGCCTCTGGCTGCTAGTAGCAAAGAAATGAACAACGAGACGAATATGAAGCCAGCTTGTTTACAGGAGGGAGCCCCTGGACACCGAAGGCGGCTAGAGCTCCGCAGTTCCCGCGCCATTACGGCCGGGTCAAGGGGCTTTCTGGCGTTGCCGAGCACGCGAGTAGTTGCAAGTGAGCTCCCAGCGTAATAGCAGAAAGTTCAGTAGCGCGTGGAGGTTCGCGCGGCTGAGAGCTGCACGTCTTGGCTCGACAAGTAGTGTTCGGTCGCGGCTATGTCCAAGTTGAGAAGGTCTAAGTTGTCGTCGCAAAGGACTACGCACAAGGTGTATAACAATACAAGCCATTGGCGCGGTGAAAGTCCTAGACTGCCCTAGAGTTTCACGAACTTCGTCAGACTTGAACTGGACCGACCAAGAGGCCGGGGACGATGTGAGGCGCTTTGACGCAAATGTCCTCTACAAGTATGTATATTACAATAGCTTCATCTCAAGTGTTACACTTAATTATGGAAACGGGGGCTCGCTGTCCCTTCACCTCCTGAATCCAAGACCCAGCACCTCGCCGCGCTGCGCGGCCCTGGGTTGTGCTGCACCCAGTTGCCATCGCCTAGGACAAATATCAGGAATACTAACATCCTGCCTTGAGCGCGGTGCTTTTGGCCGCGGTCAGCATATAACCGAACGGTTCACCACGGGTTCACACTCGCCGACACTCACCGACCGGTTCACACTCTTCGACTGCGCTGCTACCCGCCGACGCATCAATGACCCGCGCACATACTGCATGACCGCGTTGTCCCCAGCTCCAGACCTGCAGCCCCCCAGCTCTAGCTACCGTCCGCCGCTGGACCTCCAGAACACCCAGTCGGGCATACTGCTCGAGGCTCGCCGTCATACGATCTTATAACCCGGGAGGCCCCTCGGGCACTGGTTATTGGCCCAAAATATAGTCCGTATTGTGGGAGGCAGTTGTTTTACACTACGTGGACCTCGCCGGTCCACTAGTCGCGCGTAGGTGTCAATATGCGGTTGGCGGTTAGTCAGCGTATCTTTGACCGTTGACCGCCCATATTGCCCGCTGACCGCCCATATTGCCCGTTGACCGCCCATATTGCCCGTTGACCGCCCATACTGCCCGCTGACCGCCCATACTGCCCGCTGACCGCCAATATTGCCTCCTGCCCGAACGTACTGCTTGCTGGCCGCTCTACCTCCGACGTATTGCGCTAGCTGCCGCCTACTCAGAACGCCACGAATCACCACAGAAATTACCACGCAACCAAGGCACGCAGAACGCAGAACCTCACAGTCCTCACAACCATGCACGCACAACGTCCACCAAAGGAGCGCAAGCGCAAGCGAATGTTTGCGAAGTCACAGTTGTCGACATGTCCGAAAGGAAGGCGTGCCCTTGCGTCTTGAGCAGGCATCATCATGGCCGGGTGATGTCATCGTGGCTGCAGTAAAGTTAAAAAGACGCGGCGCAGTAAGAGCGAAGGTCCAGGACCACATGGAAGCTGGGATGTTGCCGACCGATTGCCCCACAGCGCCCCACAGCGCGCGTAGTGCAGCACCCAGACCCACCCAGAAGGGCCTAATGCTGGAACGATTGTGAACGCCGTGCTCGGCGGAGTCAATACTTACCGCCAAATGTCGAGTTGAGAAGTTCCGGCCTTCCAGACAGAACCAGGAATGTCAGTCTCGCACAAATCCTTCAATCAGGATGATGTTTGCCTGTTGGCGTAGCACGGAAGGTGGTAAGCGAGATCACTGTCACCAAGGCGGGGCCGTTGCAGCAAAAGTCTACAGCGGAGCTGCCAGACTGAATTGAGACACCTCCTGGCAAAAGTTCCTGGCAGATTTTGACGCACAGCAGAGCGCAGCCCCACCGTTGCAGGCCATCATGAATTACCCCTGACCTCTACTTACGCGGCAGCGGTCGTAGCTCCATGATGCTTGGTGCCTTGAAGGGCTCCCGAAGCGATCCAGATGTGACGATAAGCAGCGCGCGGCGTGACGGCAGCCAAACCATGCCAAAGGACTTTGTAGCGAAGACGCAACGTCTATAGCAGGCAGCTACGGTATCTATGCGTGTATGTAATGAAGCTGTATTATAGAATAATAGAAAATCAAGGCTGAGGTCGCAACAGATAGCGCAGGCCAATTGGATTCAGTCGCCCATGCGGACGGCTGAAGAGCACTGGTGATTGATTTTGACTTGGAATGCTACAAGGTCCCTGTACATGTAACGCCACACGCATTCAGAGGCCCGCAACGCGCAGACAAACTCATCCGCAAATGGATGTTGCGTAGCATTTTGCGTACCGTATGCGTGTTGTTGCGTGCGACGCTCAACAGTGGATATATTCTACTAGCAGGCCCTCGGCGCCTTTCCCGGGGTATAAGCTGGTTACAACACTCGGGGCGGGGCATTTACGGGGGCATGCTCAGGCGGGGCCATGTCGGGTCGGGTTCGGGCCAACCTCACCTCGGCGCGCCCCCCTCGGGCCGTCCCCTCGGGCCTCCGGCCCTCGGGGACCGGCCCTCGGGGGGCGCGCCTCGGTTCGGTGGCCCTCACCCTCCCCTCCCTCCGCCCCGCCCCAGTATATCCCGTATTGCCCCACCCCCCGTGCTATAACCTCTACATACTATTGCCGCGTGCACGCGAGTATTATCGTTGCAGGGCAGCGGCATCGCTATGCGTTGGGCGGGGCGGCGATGCAGCGGGCAGCCTGTAAAAGAATCCTTTTTAGTGAAGTGGAGCGGGCCTCGACAACCCTGGTTACGTGGCGCAGCTTGTCAGGTGGGTGAGGCAGCGAACCCTAAAATCACTCTCGCTATCCTCACCTTGTCCATACATACCGTGCGTGCACAGATGTGAGTAAGCGACATAACCAGCATGCTGTGCTGCTTCGACAAGCGACAGGAAGGCACACCAAGCATCGAAACATTCAGCCGGGGCATGCCGCTCACGCATCTCACATGCATGCCATCTCGAAAGAGGCCAAGACGCCCGCCTTGCGCCTGCCTGGATCACATGCTCACCACGGCACTTGCAACTAGTGACGTAGGGTGCGCGACACAGCGTGAACACTCTCGCCGCCGTACGTGTCACGAGCACCTCTGATCAACCACCACACAAGACGGACGCCTGTACCAGCCACCGGCGCTTCATGCAGCTCAGCGGCCCATCTACCGGTCCCTACAATTGCCGTTTAGGTACATCCGGCCACCGCCCCGGCATCTATATTGTGCACAATGGATGCATGCAGCCAAAATCAATAAGCTGTGGAGCAATCCCATTATGCACTCGCATGGTAATTTGTCTGCAGGGGCTCGCCACGTTCCGCCTGCAACGCACCTCCAAACTTGTTCACTCGCAGGGCAGACTATGCTAACATGCTAAGAAGAACCAGGCAGTGCATGTAATGAGAGTGGTCTGATAGTTCAGGCACTCGCGTAAGTGCGGGGGAACCTGCCTGCGTTAGCCCACCAAAGAAACAAGCACTCAAATGCTCACGTTTCACTACCCTACCGCCCGACAACCTGGGGTACGCTTTAAGCTACCAGAGATTTGCGTATATCTGCACCAGCCTCATAAACGAAGCACGCACACCTAAGCGATCAGCATAAAATGGCAAGCATGCGATTCCCCAGCTGATGTCAACACCTGTTTCGCACGCCAACGTCCTACACCTGACGACTTATCCGCGGTCTACATGCGGACAGGACACACCCTAAACAGTCACGCTTTTTTTGTTGTGTTTGCATAATGAAAACGTCATCTCTTGAGCAAGTGGCCTGGACCTTAAAGCATTTCTGACATCTGTCTTTGCATCAAACTGTCACATTTGGCGGGCAGGCCCTTAATGCCACGCCTTCGCAAATCATTTACCTGCCGGCCAGCTAGCGCACCCACAGCCATGCCCGGAGCGGGCCAGGGTCTGTGTTACAATCAGTGCCTTCATCGCGCACAACGGCAACTAGCTGACACGGGTGGGCGGGCCCCAACATACGGGTTGCTTGTGAAAGGGCCCTCCACGAACCTGAGCTGATCCTCAATACCTAAGGCGGCGCAGTCCCAACAATTGAATGTGTTCACGGGTGGACACATGGCCACTTCTCTGTTGCCTGATTCCAGATGCCGCAATTCGCGCTTGCGGGCAACCCTGTATCGCTGACACCCCCAAATCCCATGGCTCTGCGCCCAAGCGCTGAAAAATACTTACCGTGTTAAGTTCAGAACCCCTGCATATTCGACGCATCTTTCAACCCCCCTCGACTGCATTTGTGATGGTTATTTGATCGCGTGGCAAGCTGACCACTAGTATTTGACCTTGTGGTCCTTGCCCTCGAACCAGTCATTTGTTAGGCGGCGGCGCACTTATCGCTCCTCGGTGTAAGCACCCGCAATTCGCGGAGGCCCCGCCGAGCCACGCGCCGCCACACGGGCCTGCTCAACCCTTGTCACGGGGACTCCCTTGACCACGTGCCCCTCACCGGAGCATGCGGCGTGCAGTGGCGCCTCCCTGGTTGGACAGGCGGCGGCTCATGCTGCTCCGGTCGTGCCGGTGCGCGCGGCGGCCCTTGCGCATCTGGCGCCGCCGCTCGATCTCGTGCGGGGGCAGGCCTGACAGGTCGTCGCAGGGGTGCTCGGGCAGCGGCCGGAACGCACCCGCCGCGGTCATGGCCGTGTGCGCCACTTGGCCCGCCAGGCAGTCCTAAGATGTAAATAGCGGGCGCACAACGGCACAATCACAGGTCAGCTCACTGGGCGTGGCGAGGGGCTGCGATACTCGGCCAGCCGGTTCTCGCGTGATCGCCATGCCAGCTGCCGTCGTAGCAACTTGCCCGTTCTCGCAGATCCGGTCAGGCATAACAATAAGCAGCCCGTTCAACAGCCTTGTAGCTTACGTGCACTGCGAATGCGTCCAGGGTGTGGTACATGTTGGCGTCCTTCTTGGTCATGCCGCTCACGCCGCCGGCCAGCTTGGACGAACGTGCCATGTACTCGGCCACAGAGCCGGCGTAGTGGTAAATCTGCATGGAGCACATGTTTGTGAGTTCGGACACGGGTCGGTGTTCACGGCAAGGCTACGGTGCAGCGCAAAAAGGAGGCAAAAAGGAGGGCTCTGGAAAGCTCGCTGTGACATGGATGGTCACGAGTGTTCGTGACAATGGTGGGTGCCTTGACCTGCCCTGGCCCCTGGTCCCAAGCTCACCAGCAGCGGGGCATCCACGGGAGGATCGGAAATCGTCGCTGCGCGCGTGACGGTGCGGTTGTCGCCTAGTCGGAGGCCGAGGTGGCCCTCCTTGTAGTCGAAGCAGTGGGCATTTATAGACACAGTCGCGTAGTCTAACTGCGCGATGCCCTTGACCTGTGCATTCGAACACCCAGTGGCACAGTCGAGGGGAGAGTCAAACGCCGCCTGCATATCCTCAGAGGCTACAGACAAGCGGCGTGCGGCCACAGCCTTGCAAAAAGCCTCAAGTAGCAACTTGACATCACGCTTACGTGCTCGCTGATGCGGCCGGTGCACTTGTTGAAGGTGGCGAGTAGGCCCTGCTCGGGCGTGCGCTCCTGCACGCCGCTGCTGCCCACGTCCCGGCGGTGGATCAGCACCGCACCTGCGTGCTCGTAGTCACGCAGCACGGCGGGGATGCTGTTACCGTACTTGGGGTCCATGACGTACGTGACCTCGTCCAGGTCCGTGAACATCATCCTGAATGTTGGAAAGGGGTTCGAACAGTCAAGCACGATAACTTCAGGCACAACGGACGCTCACAAAGGTGCGGGATGGGCATGTCTTGTTTGATCGGCCGTGCAGTACCCGGTATGAAGCTAGACATCATACCCACCACTTGTAGTAGCCGCGAGCCTGCTCAATGCACTCCCCAAAAATGCGCCCCTGCGAGTTCAAGGGTTGTACGGTGACAGGGACGCGGCTCAGCGAGTCAGGATTGTTTGTGGCTGGTCCTGCCCGGGCCTGTTGAGTGTTGACCCAGTTCACATGCAACTGTACTCGACCACTTCTCGTGGCTTCGCCAGCACTCATACCTGGAAGCCTCCCGGAAACTCCTCCCCTTTGGAGATGCGCGGGACTTCAGAGGTGAGGTAGGTGTACTGCACCTTGCCCGAGACCACGTAATCCGATATCTCCTCAATCATGGGCACGCTGCTGTTGTGGTCATACACGAAGATCTGCAGCAACGTGAATGAGGTGAGCGGTCAAGGGAAGAAGGCGTGCTCTCAGGCGCAGTCGGGGTATATGCAGTCGGGGTATATGAGACATGAAAAAGGCAAAGCAAGTGCCTAATGTAGATGCGGCCTGATAAACAAAATTGCACCCAGCCCAGGCACCGGCGATCATGGAAATACGTTATCAGTCGACAAGAGTGTGACGGGTTGGGGTTGGGGGTGTGAGCAGGTGCGTGAAACCCTCGCTTCAAATCAGTCCGCACCTTCTCCACCCCCGCAAACAGGTGATATTCAATCCCTGCGCAGCACATGCCAACGAACAGCAGCGGGGTTTCAGGCCGCGAAGTTGGGGTTGCAATGCAGCAATAGGTCCAGCGCAGAATGGGCCCTTCCTTGATGCGCCGCATAACGTTTGATTCGTTCATCATGACTGCAATATTTTGCGCTCACATTCGCGGACGTCTCGGTGGCCGTCGCGGGTCAGGAGGCACGCTGCTAGGTAGCCGGGCTTGTGAAAGCCAAGACGCCCTGCTATCGTCTCCTTGCACAGGAAGCTGATGGCAATGCAAAACACCAACGACAGTGTCAGCCGTCGACTCGCTATTGTGCTTGGCGGGACCATGGCGTGGCCGGCCCGCGCTGTCCTTAACGAGGTGATGCCCTTCCGGTAGCTACAAATGCAAAACGACTACTGAAGTGAGTTAGGGACGCGGGGGTCCCTGTCTTACAATAGAAGCTGCGAGTACTTCAAACTCTTGCTGAGCTAAGTTAAGACTGTTGGTATGACCGCTGTCGAAGACGTGTCAGATAGCAATTGATAAGTATGCCTTCCTCAGAGACAAATGGAGGGCCACACCAGCCCGACTCAGCGGTTGCATTGGATCCTATGGTGCTTGAATTCCCGAGTCCCAACATCGCGCCAAAAGCGTGGAAATCGCTAACTAAGCCCCATACGATAAGCTTAAGCCCTCCACAAGCAGCGTTACTAAAAAGTTGCGGGCGTAACTCCTGTTGCGATTTGCACCTTCTGAATCCGACGGTCTCCAGCATCCGCCACATCCTCTTCAAGGAACCCGTCTCTTGGCATCGACTCCCGGCGCGTGACTGGCCCCCCTGACACGCTCTTCACTGATTACAGCGGTTCCGCGACCGGTGCCCTCACAGCGGTGCCCTCACTTGCCCTCGCAACCCGTCTGAAGGCAAGCCCTCCCCTGCGCCCACCCCTGCGCCCAACCTCCCAACTCCAACCTCCCAACTCAAAAGCCGCGTCTCTCGCCACCAAAAGCCTCACAGCACGCCTGCTGCCGAGCACGACTTGCCGCCTTCCCCGCCCGAGGCAGCTGAGCCGGCCTCCTCGCTGTCCCGGGGCACGGGGGTGGGGCCGTACGGCAACTGCATAGCCCTGCGCGCCTGCTCCGCCATGCCCTGTCCCCCCACACACCACAGCACACAGGAAATGAGGAAGAGGTGGTGGCATGGCACAGAGGGTCAGGGCAAGGTGCGTTTGCCATGTGGTGATCAGAATATCAAAGGGCAAGCTCCAAATTTAGTACCCAGGCACGGCAAGACACGCAAGGCACCGGTCTTCTAGCACCCGGGGGGCACCCCCGCACAACCCCCGCCGCCGGCCACCGGCCACCCGACGCACCACAGCTAATGCCGACCCCCACGTCCCCCACCCCCTTTACCACCACAGGCCCTTGCAAGTGCGAGTGTGCAACCGACATTGCACCCAGTCCCGCACCCGGGCCCGCCCCCCACCCCCCCCCCCCCCAAGATGGTCTACCGTCTACCACTTCCTCAACTAGTAATGAATGTAACCCCCCACCCCCCCACCCTCCCGCCGCTGCCCCCCATCCTCAGCTCCTCCCACGCGCCGCACCCACCTCGAACAGCGGCCCGAATGCCGGCAGCGGCACGTAGCGCCCGCTGCCCTCTGCCACGTCCAACACGCCCTCGTGCCACACCAGCCGCCCCCGGCTGATGGTGGTGACCACGCGGCCCTGATCGGGCGGAGGGGCGCAGCGCGGGGGCACAGTGTTGTCGGGGGTGGACCGGGGGGCAAGGAGGGTGGGAAAGTTGCCGCCGGGCGGCATCTTGGGGGGTGGGTCTGGTCGGGCATCTGTCTCGCGCGGCATCTTGGTTGCCGCCGGGCGGCATCTTGGTTGGCGGCCCAATCTTAGTCGTCGGCACAGGCCGCCGCCCCAAACTTGGACCCCCCGCCAACCACAACTAAGTTGCTGCCACAGCCCGGTTTCCGCAACCGTATGACCAGACTCAATCCACAACTTTCCGGATTTCCCAACCTCCGGGGGGCACCGGGGAGGTTGTCAGTACCCGCCCACACTAAACCAAATCGGGGCTGACAGGGGTTACAGGGGTTGTGGGGTAACTAGGGTTGAGGGGCGTGGGTGTAGGGAGTGTGTGCGGGTGCGGGCAGTGGGTCGGCAAGCGGACGCGGTCAGCTGTCAGGGCGCACGGCCCGACGTGACGTGACACCCGCATGCCGTGCTGTGCCTGCCCGCCTGGCTGCCTGAAGCTCGCGCCTCTCCCCCTTCCCTGCTCCTTTAGTTGTGCTCGGGCGTGGGGTATACCCACCCCGGTGGTCCCTGGCGTTCTGCTTGCTCGTGTTGCAGGTAGCTTTTCCCCCTTCCAAAAAGCAAACCCACTCACCCGGCCCCCCTCCCCCGGCGACCTCACCTGTACCTCCTTGCCCTCGTACACGTTCGTGTCCATGCGGGGCGAGTGGGAGGCGCCCACGCCCAGCCTGTGTTTGACACGCGGGTCCAGGATGATGACGTCGGCGTCACTGCCCGCCGCCAGCCGCCCCTTGCGCGGGTAGATGTTGAAGATCTGCCAGGCACGTGGGCAGGGTGGGACGGGTTGTAAATACCAGCTAAAACTAAACCAAACCAGGGGATGGGAGGCAGTTTGGTTTGGGAGGATGGCTTGGGAGGTGAGGTTGGGAGAACGGGCTGGGGAGGGGAGGCTGGGAGGACGGGGGAGAAAGGGTTGGGAGGAGGGGTTGGCAGGGAGGGGAAGGAAGGGGCGTGAGGGGGAGGAGGGGGAGCGGGCTGCCGCGGCGTGCATGTGTGCCGCACAGGCCACTGCCCCCCGGGGCCCGCACTCGCCCACCTGCGCGGCGGCTGTGCTGGTCATCCGCACATACTCGGAGGGCGTGGACAGGCCTGCGATGGGGGGGAAGGGCAAGGGGAGGGGGAGGGCGACATCGGGGGAAACGTATTTGTGGCACACGGACACCGTACACCACCGTAGCAGTGCTGTGGCCCAGCCAGGGACGTCGAGCCCCTTGCCGCGCCCTTCCCCACCGCACCCTTCCCCGCCATACGGGCAGCGTCCGCTCCTTTCTAAATGCCGAAACCAGCTCATATAGCCAGCGTCCTGGCGTCATACAGGCAGCGTCCTGGCGTTGCCTGCTCCTATGCAGTTGCTGAGACTAGCCCCCTCCCCTCCCCTCCCCTCCCCTCCCCTCCCCTCCCCTCCCCTCCCCTCCCCTCCCCTCCCCTCCCCTCCCCTCCCCTCCCCTCCCCTCCCACCTGCCACCACCATCTCCTGCCACACCACGTGCATGCGCTCCTCAATGCCGTTGACGCCGTTGGGGATGCGCCGGAAGTCGCGCCGCCCGCCCGCCTTCTGGCTGCTGTTGAACACGGCGTGGTCGGTGGCAACCAGCTGCAGCACACCGCTGGCCAGGGCCTGGGGAGGAGAGGGAAGGGGAGGAGGGAGGGGGGAAAAGGGGGTTGTGCCCGAGCCCAGTAAGTCCCAGTAGCCAAGGAATCGTCCCCAATCGGAGGGGGGTTGCAAAGATGGTACAGGGAAGTGTGTGTGGGGGGGGTAGCCATCCATGGGATGGTGTGTATCAAATATGGGGGGGGGGGTTGCAAAGATGGTTGGGAGGGCGGTGCAGGATGCACTGAAGACTTGGGAGGTCAGACGTAGACGGAGTAACTTGGCAGAACGGTGTGACGGAGTACTTTGGCAGGGCGTTGGGTTGGGCATGTTGAGAGGGGTGGGCGGC
>NC_057005.1:3980890-4003390 GCF_000002595.2 Chlamydomonas reinhardtii | reverse complement strand
ATCAGCACATCGCCCTCAAACTGCTGGTCATGGTTCACAACCGTGCCGCCCTGGAGCATGGGTCAGGGGTAATGGGTCAGGAGTAAGAAGTCGGGGGCAGGGGCAGGGGTCAGAAAATAGGGGCAGGGGCAGGGGTCAGAAAATAGGGGCAGGGGCAGCGAGCAGCAGTGCGTGGAGGTTCAGGGCTGACGGGCTGGGGAGAGCAAAGGGTTTTCCAGGTGGGCGCGTCGGTTGATCAGCACGACGCAGGCGACGCGTCCAAAACATACTCAACGGGCTTATACAAAGATCCCGAAGAGTCATGGGATGCAGAGCCCTGCTTGCGAAGGCTCGGCTACGCGGATGGTCCAGGATTCGGCAAGTAGGGTTCAGGACACACCGAACTTTATATCTCACCTGGATGAGGATGGTGCCAGCTTCACTAGCATTTGCGCTGCATTTGTACACAACCGCATACAGAAACAAAGCGCAGAGCGGTAACAGTGCTTGTTTGGCCATGTCGACCCAGCAGCGCTGGTGAGCTAGGTTCAGAGCTATACAGTATCTGTTGAACTCAACAATACATGCTTAAACCAGTTTTAAGGGGTTTGGCGGAGCCTAGAGGGCACGCTTGCGTGGACTTTGCGATCGTTCTGTTTAGTTTGGGGCGAGTTTCATCTACAATTCTGATGTGAGCAAAATAAGTGCTTACCGATACACTGACAAGCCTGCAGCTGAGCACTTGATGGTCCATGCGCGCTGGATTCAGGCGCGGGAGACAGATGCGCGCAGCCTGTCGCCTAGGCAGCGATTCTGCTGCCAGCAACATATAATTATTCATCCATACGCAACTCTGCCAGTAAACCTAGTTATGACAGGGCATAGCTAACGCGCGACTTTAAAACTGAAAAGCTGAGGCTCGCACCCCCCTCGGTGGACATAATTCATTCCTAGTTACCTTCTTGAAAGTCGAATACCATGGAAGAACAGACAGCTGGGGAGCAAGTGGTCGGGAGCGAGAGCGCGCCTCCGAACGCCATGTGGTCTGTGCTGGACTTCAGCGCCTCGCAGGAGCTAGGCTCCCTGCCACCAGAGAGCCAGTCGCAGCGGCCTCAGGCTCTGTCGCAGCGGCCTGAGGAAGCGGACAACCTTGCAGCGGCAACCTCGCCACAGGTTGCGGGCGCGACGGACATGGAGGCCGAGCCTGCTTCCAGCGACGAGCCCGGCGCCGATGCCGCACCCGCCAGCGACGAGCTGCCTAAGGAGGCGGAGGCGCGCGCTGCCACTCCCAACCACGGCGGCGAGCTGACACCTGTTTCTGCTGCTGCTGCCGCTGCTGCTGCTGATGGTGATTGTGGCGCTGTCGCCGCGGCTGCCGGCACCACCTTCATTCTGCCCATGACCCTGGAAACCCAGGCGGTGCAGGAGGAGGTGTCGCCGGAGCCGCAGCACCCCGAGACCGCGCCGGCGCCCTCACAGGAGGAGGCGGGGGGCGAGGAGGGCAAGGAGGCGCCGGAGGCGGAGCAGGAGGCAGAGCAGGAGGCGGAGGCTGCGCCAGCGGCAGCAGCCAGCCCTGATGCCGATGCCCATATGACTGACGCCGCGAAGCCGCCAGCTGCAATCGCTGCGGCGCCGCCGCAGCAGCAGCAACAGGAGCAGGAGCGGCAGGCGCAGCCGGCAGCAGGCGACATGGAGCTTGAGGACGAACTGGAGGACGCCGACGTGGAGCCCGCGCCGACACCCGCCACAGCCCCCGCCGCCGCCGCCACCACCACTGGAGCCGACCGCGAGGACGGCGAGGACGCCGTTGGCGGTGGCCGCCGGCTGAAGCGGCTGCGCCGCGCCGCCACGCCGCCGCCGGAGGCGGCGGCGGAGCCGGCAGCCGCGCCGGCGCCGGCGACTGGCGGCAACGGCAAGGCCGCCACCGCAGGCCCGGAGGCGTCGCCGCCGCCCAAGTCGCCGCCGCCGCGGCAGTACCAGTACCCCGACCTCAGCGTCGACTCGCCCTCGCCCTCGCCGTCACCAGACCTGGTGGCGCGCGGCCACAAGACCGACGGCGCCGACGGCGCGGCGGCGGCTGCCGCGGCGCGGCGCGCGGCGGTGGCGGCGGTGGCGGCGGCGGGCGGCAAGGTGGTTCGCAAGAAGGTGGTGGTGCGCCGCGCGGCGGCGGATGACGGCCTGGATGACCTGAGCGGCGGCGAGGAGGGCGAGGGCAAGGAGGGCGGCAGCAAGAAGCGCAAGGGGGAGGAGGGAGAGGGAGAGGAAGAGGGGGCGCGGCGGCGGCGGCGCAGCGCAGCGGAGGGCGACGGTGACGGAGAGGGCGAGGACGGTGAGGCGCAGGGCGCAGGGCGAGCGAAGTGGGGTAGGAGTGGGAGAGGGTGTGCAGGTCATGTCTTTGTCTTGTTAGCCTAGAGGCGGGTGTGCATGAGGCTGCCGAGGGGTCCTGAGCCGGATGCGCGCTCGCTTGGCTCTTGGGGTCTAGGAGTACTGCAGCGTCATCCCGCCCGCCCGTGCTTGCTCCTGTCCACCCCTGTCCACCCCTGTTCACCCCGCTTGCCTTCGTTCCTCCTGTTGCTTCTGCGGGCTCGACTCGCAGGCGACAAGGCCATCGGCGAGGACGGCAAGGACGGTGAGGATGCCGAGGAGGCAGGGGCGGTGGCGGGCGCCGCGGACAAGGGCGCGGCGGCGGCAGGTGGTGGCGGCGAGGACGCGGAGGTGCTCAAGCAGCGCCAGCTGCGAGGTGGGTTGGAAGGGGTGGGAGGGGGCGGGTGGAGAAGAGAGAGGGAGGGGGCTGCAGAGGTGATGGTCGTGGTGGTGGTGCGGGTAGGATTGGCGCCTGGGGGGGCGGGTGGCGGTGGCTGCAAGCGACACGGGCAACCGGCTGTGCTGTTTATCCCCATGCCCACTGTCATCAATCAACGCCATCGCCTTCGGCCATTCCACAAATCACAGACGCCGCGCTGCGCGACCGCATCGGCGGGCGGGCGGCCGCCGCGGAGGCGCCGGTGCGGCCGCTGAGCGACGTGCTTGGCAAGATCATGGCGCGGCAGAGGGGCCTGGTGGAGAGGTGAGGCGCGGCGGCGGGGGGGGGGGGGGTGAGGCGTGGGGAGGTGGCGGCGGCGCGGCGGGTGGCGGCGGTGGTGCTGGGAGCCCGGTTGCAGCTGGTATACTGGCGCCGCTCGAGGGCGCCGTCCTCAGTGCATGGCATGTCCTGAGATGGGTTATCACTTACCACCGCATTGCAAATGCCGCAGGGCCCGAGCCAACGCGCCCGTCTCGGACGACGCCCAACCGCCGCCCCAGCAGCAGCAGCCGGCGCGGCCCTCCTACAACGTCCGAGAGCTGCTGGAGACGCTGGCGCAGAGCAAGGCGGGGGCGCGCTCCACTGGCGGCGCCACAGCTGGTTGCGCTAGCGCTGGAGCTACAGCCGCTGCGGCGCCAGCGGCGGCGGCGGCGGTGGCTGTAGCTGCGCCCACGCAGGCGGAGCTGGAGCTGCGGCTGGGCGGCAGCGAGGAGCAGTCGGCAGTAGCAGGCACGGAGCAGGCGGCGGCGGCGGGGCGGTGCGGCAGCGGCGGGGAGGAGCTGCTACTGCCGGGTGGCGAGAGCGAGCTGGTCATCACGGACTCACAGACGGAGCGGGAGCAGCAGAAGCTGCCGCCGCGCAGCCCCTTTGCGGCCATCCGCACCCTCAAGCCCTACACGCCCGGAGGCACCAAGACCGCCGGCGGCGGCGCCGCCACGCCCGGCGCCGCCGCCGCCGCCAGGGCCGCCGCCGCGCTGGCGCCGCCGCCGGCTGACACGCAGGATATGCTGGTGTACGAGGAGAGCGCGACGCAGACAGATTCCGGATCCGGATTTGGATCCCAGCAGAACGGCGGCGGCGCCGGCGTGCGCACCACGCTCGTTCCAATCGTGGATCTGGCGCGCCGCGTGCCATCGGTGCTGCCTGGATCCGGATTTGGATCCGCCTCCGTGCCGGACAGCCAGGACCTGGTGCCTGCATCTGGAACCGACGCGGCCCAAGCCGGCGCTGGCGGCGGCGGCGGCGGCGGCGGCGCCAAATCCGAGGTGGATCCGGACGATGGCATCTTGATGGACATTGATGAAGATGATGACCTGATCGTGGAACCGGATCCAGAGGAGGAGGCGCGCCTGGCGGCGCTGGCGGCGGCGAAGCAGCAGCGCGCCGCCGACAGCAAGGCGGCGGCTGCGGCGGCGGCTGCCGGCAAGCAGGACGCAGGCGCCGGTGCTGCTGGTGCTCCTGCGACGGGTGGGGAGGCGGACGTGGAGGTGGAGGCGGAGGCGGAGGCTGTGATGGAGGGGGGAGACGACGAGGATGACGGCGAGGCCGAGGCGGAGTCCAGCGAGGAGGGCAGCGAGGACTCCGAGGAGGAGGCGGAGGAGGCGGAGGACGAGGACGAAGGTGCGTGTTTGGGCGGATGTGAGGCGGGGGGGAGGCAATGGCACGGGGCTATGGCGTGGGTTTGGGAGGTCTCTAGGGCTGGGGTGCTACCAGAGCGATGGGGACTGACGAACTAGCTGGGGCGGGGAAGACGCAGAGGACATGCCCCCCGTTTGGCCAGCCGGCGGCTGAATAGTGGCGAGGTCCCTGCCAACAACCTGCCTCCCCCTTGCCGTATATTCTCTGTCATGCAGGCTCAGAACCGGGCGAGGAGGAGGAGGAGGGGCAGCAAGCAGCCGCCACCGGGAACGGCACTGCCGCCACTGGCGCTGCCGCTGCTGCAAGGGGCGAGGAGGCCGAGGAAGAGGAGGGAGATGACGGCAGCGAGGGCGGCGAGGGCGAGGACGAGGAGGAGGAGGAGGGGGAGGCGGAGTTCGAGGTGGATGAGGAGTTTGACAGCACGGATGAGGAGGACGCAGTGGAACGTGAGTGCAGGGCTTGCGGGTGCGGTCCGGTGCGGTGCGGTTTGGTGCGGTGCATTGTGCAGTTCCATGCCACTTGGCATCACTGCACTCGCTTACGCCGCCCCGCATGTGCACTAAGCAGCCCAGCTACTTACCCTCGCTCGCTTCACAACCCATGCCCAATCCCAGCTCTCTCCCTCTTACACCCCTCTCTCACCCCTCTTCCCCACCAAACAGCCGAGGCGCTGAACTATGAGGAGGAGGAGGCGGCCACCGCCGACGGCGCCCTCACACAACAGGCCGGCGGCGGCGGCGGCGGCGGCGGCGGCGGCGGCGCCGACGCGGCGGAGCGGCGGCGGCAGTTGACTGAGGTGCTGATTGCGGCGGCCAAGGAGCGGCGGGCGGCTCAGCTGGCGGCGGCGCGGCGGCAGGCGGCGGCGGCCAAGGGCGCGGGTGCCTACTTTGTGGACATGGAGGCGGAGCTCAGCGACGAGGAGGAGGGTGAGAGGGGGGGGAGAGGAGGAGAGGGGAGGGGGAAGGAGGAGGAGGAGGAGGGAGGAGGGGGAGAGGGGGAGGGAGAGGGGGGAGAGAGGGAGAGGGGGGAGAGGGGGGAGGAGGACGGTGAGGGGGGAGGAGCAGGGTGAGGGGGGAGGAGGAGGGTGAGGGGGGAGGAGGAGGGAGGAGCGGGAGGCTCTCCCTGGGACCTGGGCCTGGTGCGCCTGCCACCACGAGTGTTTGCTTGCCTGCCGTACACGCACACACACACATACATACACATACACATACACATACACACACACACACTACACAAACACACACACATACACACGTCACACACACACACGTACACACACACACGTACACACACAATCATGCCCGCACCATGCCCCAATCTTGTGCTTTTTAACACACACATGCCCCCATGTAGGGCTGGCGGGTCTGGACGACCTGGATGACGAGTACGACGGCGAGGACCTGGACGAGGGAGTGCTGGTGGGTGTGGGCGTGTGTGTGGGTGTGTGTGTGAGGGGGGGGGGATTGGGGGGTGGAAGTACCAGCCCAAGCTATAGCAAACCAGGCCAAACTGGAGGGGTTGGGGGGTGACAGATGCGGGTGATGCTTGTGGAGCTGGGAGAAATGGGCAGCGCGGGGTGTGTGGGACACACCGCAACGCCACAGAGCGAGAGGGAGGGCCTCGACTGGGCGCGATGCTTCGGCTGTCGTGCCTTGGTTGAACACTGCCGCTGACTCCGATAACACACACACACACACACACACACACACACACACACACACACACACACACACACACACACACACACACTTAACCCCCACCCGCACACAGGCCTCGCTGCTGGGCACGGCACGCGAGGGCGCCGCGGACGAGTCGCGGCGTGTGGAGCTGCACGGGGCCTGGGAGGCGGAGCGCGACGCGGCGGCGGTGCGGGAGCTGCTTGAGGCGGTGCGGCGCGGCTTCCGGCGCAGCAGGCGGCGCGGGCTGGGGCTGGAGGACGACGAGGTGAGGGGGCGGGGGTGGGGGGTGAGGGTTGGGGGTGAGGGGGTGGGGGAGGGGATGCTGGGGCTGGGGAGGCAGAGTGGAGCAGGGACGAGGGCGGCCGTCATCGAAGGGCGTCATGCGCTGACCTCTTGTCATGTTCATTGAGTTGAACAACGGAACGGGAAAGACCCGCCTACCAACTGCCACACTGTGGATGGACGTGCCGACCCCGTTGCGGGGGGGCATACTTACCTGATGATATAACGACGCGCGACCTGACTCCGAAGCGCACCTGTATGCGCCCGGGCGCCCCGCCAACTTGCCTGCATATGTATGGTTGGACGCTCCACACCCACGCCACCTTCTCAACACACACGCCCACCACACATCACACGCCCGCCACACACATCACATGCTCATTTCATGCGCCGCTGCCCCCTGCCAAAACAACAGGACATCACGGACTCGGACGCCCGGCGGCGGCGCGCACAGCTGTTCGCCTCCAGCGTGGGTGACGACGACGAGGCGCCCATCAAGGTGGCGCGCGGGCACGGCCTGGATCTGGATCTGGCGCGCGATGACGATGACGACAACGCAGGATCCGGATCCATGGATCCGAAGGCGGCGGTGGCGGCTGCCGCCGCCGCCGCGGCGGCTGGATCCACGGAGGCTGGCGCTGATGGATCCCAGCCGGCGGCGGTTGATGGATCGCAGCAGCAGGTGTCGCTGGCGGCGGCTGGATCCGGATCGCTGGGGATCCGATCTGGATCTGGAGTTGGAACCGGCGCGGGGCTGCTGCGGCTGCGTGATCCAGTGGAGGCCCGGCGGCTGCTGCGGGCGCAGTCGCAGGAGGCGGCGGCGCGGCAAGCCAAATTGGCGGCGCAACACTCCAAGCTGGTGGGTGGATGGGTTGGGGAGCGGCGAGGGCGTCTGCTTGCTACGTGCTGCATGTTGCAGTGCTTGCCGGTGCCGGCGCGGCGGCGTGCTTGCCTCAACATCACGGCTCTTGCCACCTTCCTTTTCCGGGGTGGATGCGACGTTTGGGCGTTCCTGTCCTCGGTCTTGGGCCCTGAAATCCGTGCAACGCACGCTTGACGCCCTGTTGCGGTACTCGCAGCTGGGTGGTGGCGGCGGCGGCGACTCACCCCCGGACGCCAAAACCGCTCCCGCCGCACACACCGACGGGGCTGTTGTGGAGCTGCTGCAGCGGTCCGCCTCAGCCGCCGTCGGCGGCGGCGCCGGCGGCGCCCTGGCGGCGCATGGCGCGGGCGCAGCTGCTGGCGGCGCCGCCGCGCCTGTGGCGGCAGGCCGGCCAGAGGCGGCGGCGGCGGCGGCGGCGGCGGCGGCCGGAGGGCACCGGTTCACCCTGTTTGGCTCCGACATCACCAACCGCACGGCGCCGGACGCAAACCAGGTGCGGGCGGGTGGGTGTGCGGGCGTGCACGTGTGGACACGCGCTGCTGTGTGAAGCAGCAATGCATTTGGGGCTCATCCTGTGCCCACCACACATACACACACATATCCACACATACACACACATATACACACATACGGGCTTCGTTTTGTTGTTTTTTCAACACATCACACACACACACACACACACACACACACACTTGTTTGCACACGCGCAGGGCTCCTTCCTGGGCCGCTCCGCCGCGCCCACCAGCCTGCGCACCACCTCCACCCTGGGCGGCGGCGGCGCCGGCGCCAACACGCGCTCCTTCATCTTCGCCACAGACTCCAACTCGGCATTCCCCGAGAAGTCCAAAGACGCAACAGCGGTCGCAGTGGCTGGCGGCGCGACGAATGACGGCGGTGGAGAGGGCGCCGGCGGCGTGGGTAACGGAGGCGGCGCGGGCGCGTCTTTTGCGGGTCTGCGGTCGGTCATTGGTGGGAGCGGTGGCGGTGTTGGGCAAGGGCTCTTGCCGCCGCGAGGGCCGGCGGCGGACGGCGCAGGCGCGAGGAAGGGCGGCGGCGGCGGCGGTGCAGGACTGATGGGGCTGCTTGGGTTGGGCAGCGGTAAGGGCGGCGGCTCTGGGGCGGGAGGCGGCGGCGCCGGCGGCAGCGGGGCTGGGTCGGCTTTGGACCTGAAGCGGAAGTTGATGATGGGTGGTGGTGGTGGTGGTGGAGGGTTGCTGGGTGGTGAGGGGCCGGCAGCCAAGCGGCGATGAGAGGGCGTGTCAGGTGTCGCCGTGTCAGCGGGTGTGGTGCAGGGGTTGAAAGGGATGCACGGGTCGAGACGTAAGGGGCGGGGTCAAGGAGTGATGAAGCCAACGAGGTTGGGGCCTTCGCGTGTGTGTACGGGCGGCGATGCGGCGGACATCAGCTTGCGGAAGATGTCGGCGGGCGCGGTGCACATACAGCAGCAGCGATGGGTGGGATGTGCAATGTGTTCATTATTGCGAGTGTGTGAGTGTGTTAGATGGTCAGTCGAGCCCGGGCGATGGAGTCAGCCGATCAGGGCGCGGAGGCTGTGGGTCGCGCTGCCATAAACTTGTTCGTACTCCGTAGGTTGCGAAGGAGGGAGCACATCCCCACAATGATATCGACACTCGACAATGTTGACTCGGTCTTAGCAAAGCCAGCAAGGCGCTGGTCGTTGACATGCCTCCCCAACCCATGCCTTGGTGATAGTGAGCAAAGCATGAGCATTTACAAGGGTTCGAGTCCGCCGCCTCTCTTGCGCCTCCTGCTTGCTCCGCTTCCTTTGCAGCTTTGCTCCTCCATCTCTCCAAGACCAACGCGCTGTCCCGCTCTTCTTAAAACACTTAACCGCAATACCCGCAAGCGCGTCGCTTTCCGTCCCGCCCCAACACAGCAGCAGCAGCACGCCCAATAGTTCCTCCCCCTCCTCCTGCTTCCGCGAAACTGGGCATGCTGCACACCCTGCTAATCACCTTCACGCAGTGCTCCTGCTGGCCCGTATGCCCGGCGCTCAGTCGCGTGTGGCGTCGGGCACCCAGCGCCGTACAATGCGCTCCTCCACCTGTGAACACACACACACACGAACAGGCCGCCGGACGCCGGACGCCGGCAGCAGCAAGCGCAGGTGCGTGTCAAGCAGTGGCAACACAGGGGAGGGGAGGCAACAGCCGGTCCCTGCCAACCAGAACCCAACATTCAGAGCCCTCACCTCCAACAATCTCACACGCAATAACCGCTCGCCATCCCGCCCCCTCCCCAACGCGAGCCTAGCGCACCATTCACCCTCTCACGCCCCTCCCCCACCCAGGCCCCCTGCCCGCTCACCAGGAAGTTCTGTAGGCACGCGGGCGTGGCGTGGTCGGGCCCCCCCGGCTGCTGCTGACCCCCCGGCTGCTGCGGCTGCTGCTGCTCGTAAAGGTAGAGCAGGATGAGCTTCTTCACCACCTGTGCAAGTGGCGGGGGGGGGGCAGCGGGGTGCGGGCTCAATGCGGATACTTGGTGGTGACACGACACGCGGTGGTTGCGGTGGTGGTTGCAGTGATGGTGGTTGTGGTGGTGGTTGTGATGGCGGTTGACAGCACATGGGCATGTCACAGGCATACCTGCCAATGGGCACGGCGCGGGCATACGCTTTGCCCGGCTCCTTTGGGACAACCCGATCCCAGCCCGCCATGTCCCCAGACGCCACACGGTGGCTAGCCGGCCGCTGCTGTCTGAGCTAGACTCTCCCCTTGGAAGCAAGGTACGAGCCAGACGCGCATAGCCCACCCCCACTCTCATGTCTGATACAAAGCCGTTCGCATGAATGGCTACCCTCCCCCAACACACACACACACACACACACACACACACACACACACACACACACACACACACACACACACACACACAGACACACACAGACACACACACGCACACACACACACACACACACGCACACACACACACACACACACACGCACCTGGTTGATGAGGCGGTTTGTGATCTGCAGGTCCAGCCACCTCATGGGCGGCGTGTGTGGGCCCGCACCCGGACCCTCCTGCTCGCCGCCGGGGCCCAGCGGGATCACCAACACACCAAAGTCCGAGTGCGCGCCCACCTGTCCATTTGCGACCCGGTCAAGGCGTGTGTTTGGGTTTCGAGTCAGGACACACGGGGCCGACACGCCAGGTATGTAATGCTCACCCCCATGGTACGCATGAGCCGGAGTGCTGGATCCCAGAGCTTTCATCCGGAGCAGGCGTTCAAATGCACCAGCCCAAACGTGATGCCGCCCAACCACCACCAAACCCGGCCACCTTCCCCTCCACCCCCAAAAAGCAGAACCCCCCCTACTGTACCTGCCTACGCCTTCACTTATTAATCAATCATGAATGTAACCCCGTCCACCCACCCACTCCTCCCCCTTCCCACCCACCCACCGGGTGTAGCTGGTACACCACATAGTCCACGCCGTACAGCAGCCCCGAGCGCGGGATCCAGCCCTGAGAGGAGGGGAGGGGAGGGGGGGTTACATTCATCATTACGGTATTTAAGAAGTGAAGGCGTAGCCAGGTACAGTAGCATAGTAGACGCGTTGTTGTGGGGGCCGGGCGAGGAGGAGAGGGAAAGTCGTGTGTGTGTGTACGTGTGTGTGTGTGTGTGTGTGTGTGTGTGTGTGTGTGTGTGTGTGTGTGTGTGTGTGTGTGTGTGTGTGTGTGTACGTGTGTGTGTGTGTGTGTGTGTGTGTGTGTATGTACTCGGCGGGCGAAGTGAGGGGACGAAAGCGTGCACGCGCGTGCGGCGTAAGTAGACGTGTTTTGCCTGCCTCAACGGGCAGCGCGGAGCCTGCAAGCCCCTCCTGCTCGCACACCGCCGCCTGCCTCGGCCGCTCCTGCCACTGCTCCAGTCCCGGCCCCACCTTGGCTTTGAGGTGGTGGTAGGCCGCATAGGAGGTGACGAAATTGCTGCGGATGGCGCGACACGCATCCCACAGACCCTGTGCGTGTATTTGCGTGTATGATAGTCAACGTGTCGAGCTACGTACGTGGAGACAGGGGCAGCACGACATGATACATGCACTTGCACGGAGAGGCAGGGGCGGGGGATGCGGCTAGCTGTACGACACAAACTCCACGGCGATAACGCCAGTGCTCGCGCGGTTGCGTGTCGATGCCTGGCACGCGCTGACCAGACCCAGGCGAAACCCCGCATCCCGCGTTCACCCCTCGCCGTGCCGCCTGCCACTTCCGTATTCCCACGTAAACCCACACATGCTTCTCCCCCCCACACACACACATGTGTTTCCACACACACACGTGGCTCCCCACACCCACCTGCTCGTCAAGCAGCTGCACGTGCTCAGACGTGGCGGGAATGGGCGCCCCCGGCTGCAGCTCGTACACCTGTGAGGGCCGGGGGGCGGCGGCGGCTACCGTTGGTGATGATGTGCATTGTAGCTACCGGTAATTACAGTTGGTCGTGGTGACGATAACAGTGATAGATAGCGGGCACACCACTGCATCTGCCATTGCCATTGCTACAACCACTGCCATTGCCATTGCTACAACCACTGCTACTGCTTCTGTCGCTACTGCTACTGCTACTGCCGCCGCACGCACCTGCAGGCAGCGCAGCACGCGGTGCAGGAAGAACGCCTCCTCCAGCGTCAGCCGCACAGCCACCAACCGACAGCCGTTGGCGGCAGGCGCAAACGGCGGCGGTGGCGGCGCCGGCGTGCCGCCGCCACGCCGCCGCCGCTCCCGCGCCCCTGGCCGCACTTGCACCGGCGCCGCCTGCCCCGCTGCTGCTGCTGTTGCTGTTCCTGCTTGCCCAGATGCCGCCGTCGCAACCGCCGTGGCACCTTCCGTCCCCGTCCCTGGCCCTGGCCCTGCCCCTGCAGCGGAGCCGTCAGCCGCTGGTGCCTCGCCTGCAGACATGGACGCAGCTGCGCCGCCCCGCGCCTCATCCCCGTCCGCCTCCCCTTCCGCCGCCCCCTCCGCCTTCCCCTCTGTCGTATCCATCGCCGCCCCTTGCGCCTCCGCCGCCGCCGCCGCGTCAGCCGCCGCTGCTGCCCCCGCGCCCATCCCCGCCCCTGCGTCGACCTCCATAGCTTCTGGCTCTTGCTGCTGCTGCTGCTGCTGCTGCTGCGGCCGTGCCCCTGACACGTCAGCTGGTGCCTGTGGAGTCGCCGCTGCCGCCGCCTCCTCCGCCACCGCTGCCTCCGCCGCCGCCGCCACGGGCGCCGCTAGCCCCGGCGGCGGCCACAGGGGCTCGCCCACTAGAGGCGCCAGCACCGCCGCCACCTCCTCCGCAGTTCCGGGCCCGCCGTCCAACTGCGGGCGGCGGCGGTGGTGGTTGGGATTGTGGTTGTGGTGGCGGTGGTGATTGTGCATGTTCCAGAGTGTGTGTGCACGTCAGCTTGCGCGCGTGTGCAATGCGTCGCCACATGCGAGGCTGTGAGTGCTGGGGCCGCCCGCGACGCCGACCGTGTACCTGACCGATACAGCATGTTGCTTTCCCACCCCTGTCAACATACGCAAGTATTATTGAACAAACATGCCTAGTCCTGCTTCCTTGTGTCTCTAGTACTGACTGGGAATGTTGGAATCCCACCCAACCCTCCCCTCCCAGCCCACCTGGCCGGTGCAGCACTGGTTGAGCACCTCCCCCAGCTCCGGCGGCACTGCCAGCCAGATGCCGCCGTGCTGCAGCAGCGCGTGCAGCCGCAGGCCCGACAGCGTGGTCAGCATCTGGTGGGGAGGGGGGGGATTGTAGATACCAGCCCATACTAAACCAAACCCAATGCAATAGAGCGAGGAGGAGAGCGTGGTCGCTGCTTGACAACGGAGTGGCACGCGACAATGGTCCCCATGGGGAGGAGGGAGGGGGGGAGGGAGGGGGAAGGGAGGGAGGAGGGAGGGGAGGAGGGAGGGAGGGGAGGAGGGAGGGAGGGGAGGAGGGAGGGAGGGGAGGAGGGAGGGGGTGTGGGCGAGGGGGGCGGCGGGGGCAGGTGGGAGGCACTGGTGCCACCACAAGGAGGGCTGTTGGGGAGGCGCGTGCGCGTGCGGCAGCAGAGGAACATGTGGCGGGCGGCTGGCGGTGGCGGTGGGGGCCAGGCACGCGGGTCAGGGCATTCAGGGAGGTTGGCCGGGGGTTGCACAGTCAGGACGAGGGACACACGGGCTTGGCGGCCGTGTCCAGGGGCCTTACCTGGTCCGGGCGCAGCAAGTGCGCCGGGCGCCGGCGCTTCAGCTGGCCCATTGTACCCTCGCTGCTGGTCTTGTCAGCGGGTCACGTTACAAAGTAACAATGTTTATAAGACGTCACGCAATTCAGGGACGAGGCGGCTCGGCAATTCCCGCTTGCCGGGTTACAATGCAACAACGCGTAATGTCAGAGAATGATGCGCTTGCATATCTGATGTGTGCTATGACAATCAAATGTAACCAAAACGGCGAAAACTTGCAATGACACGGTCCGGCCCAATCTTGCTCTGCACGGCCAAATGTAATATTCATCCTCACGCTTGCACTCATGCATGTAGAGTAGGATATTGCAACTTACGAACAGCGGCAAGAACGTGCCCCGTATAAACGTCTCAAGCTGTCTTCTACGCGTTGACTTGCGACGCTGGATTAGAAATCCTAGTCTGTGCAGTTAGATTCCCTTATAATTTGGGGCAAAGCTCGTAAAAGTCCGGTCTCAGGCCAAGAATTGCTACAGCGCAAACAGCAGCGCAAAGCTGCTGCCACTGACTCCGAGTTTGACGTAATAGATCACCTAGGATGGCGGGAGCAGGAGCCAAGAAGCAGTTTGAGGCCAACCGCAAGAAGTTGTCGGCTCTGCGGATAGCCATCGCGGTCGGGATCATCGCACATGCGCTCATACGCATGGTTCTGCGGCAAGGATATCTAAGCAAATGGCACTGGATTGGGTTTGGTGCGACCTTCATGCTGGAGGCGTTCGCCTACAGCGCCATCTCGCGGTTTGCGGAGCCCGAGTACTCGGAGTCCGGGGAGCTGCTCTATGGCGGTGCCGATCTCAACATGGGCGGCATGTGCGGCTACTGGCACGACCTGCTATACATCAGGTTTGTGAAGGGGGGGAAGGGGGGAGGAGGAAGGGAGGGGAGGGGGAGGAAGAGGAGGGGAACGGGCTGGGAGCGGCACGCACGGGGTCTGTGTGGCCTGGCGCGCCACGGAGGCCATGCAGGCCGGCAGCCGGGGCGGGGGCCGGCGGCGGCGACTCACTGACACGGGGAAACACACACACGGTTGGATGTGTGGTGGATGCCGGCAGCGCAACCGGGCCAAGAGGCGTTTGCAGGGAGGGGCGGAGCGAAGTACGAGGCTCAAGAGCCGCCCACCATCCGCCACCCCGCACAAACACCCGGCCCATTCGCGGAGTTGCCCAGGGGCAAGGGGGCAGCGCTCCAGCACATTGTCAGTGTGTGTGCAAATGAGCCGGCAGCACTGGGCACCCACCTCCTCCACGCACTGGGCCTTCCTGCCTTCCCACCCGAGATCAGGTCTCTCCCTCCCTCCCTCACTTCACCCCCTCGCCCTGCCTCCCTCCTGTCCCTCCTCATCTCCCTCCCTCCCTCTCCCTCCTCCCTCCCTCACCTCCCTCCCTCGCCCTCCCCTCCCGCAGCGTGTTCACCCAGGTGGCCACCTGCCTGTCCCTCTACCTGTGGTACACGCTGCTGGTGGTGCCGGGCTTCGCGCTCTACATGCTGGCAGCCAACGTGCTGCTGCCGTACTGGCGCAGCACCAGCGGGGCGGGGCAGGAGCAGGTGGGCGGGCGGGGAGGTGGGGGAGGGAGGTGGGGGAGGAGGGAGGCGGAGGAGGGAGGCAGGGAGAGAGGGAGGGAGGTGGGAGGGACAGAGGGAGGGAGGGAGGTGGCACAGCGGCACAGGAGGCGCGGCGCAGGAGGCGCAGCGGCCACGACGTACGAGCTCGCGGCTTGGATGTTGGCGTAATGTGGTGTTGTGGGGGACAGGGGGCAGGGACTACGAGTGCATCCGCACGGCACCGCACGCTGTGTCGCGGCTTGCTGGCTCAAGCTGGCTTTTGCTACAGGGCTGCAGGACTGGCTTTGCTGCAAGCCTTGGCTGTCTGCGACCAGGCTGAGGGGCCGACTGCAGCACATTGACCCAGCTGCTGCAGCCCGGCCGCACCGCTGCTCCACCATTCTTGCCGTGTGTTTATGTGTCGCGTGGTGTGGTGTGGTGCGGTGTCCTTCTCCCTCCCTCTCTCACCTCCCCACCCCCCCTCCCCCCCACCCCAGGTGATGGATGAGGCCACCCGCAAGAAGATGGAGCGCACGCAGCAGCGGGCCGAGCGCCGCCGCATGAAGTGGCGCTAGATGGGGTTGGGGGTGGGGGTGGGGGGTAGCGAGCGTGTCATACTGCAACTAGGTTCCTCTCCGCTCAAGGTGGGCGCCGGAGGCGCCGTGAGGAGCAGAGAGGGGCGGGGCGGCTCACAGTGCCGGCGACAGCAGCAGCAGCAGCAGCAGGGCGGAGGAGCAGCAGGGCGGAGGAGCAGCTGTCGGTCTTGAAGGAGCTGGCGGGGCGGCTGCGGCTGCGCGGAGTGGGTGTGCGATGGGACAGTGTTAAGGCAGGTTGGTGGAGTCCCGCGCGGAGTGGGTTCAGGAGGAGTGGGCTCAGGAGCGGTTGGCCTGGTACGCTGGGCTGTGGGCCGGGTGCCGTGACAGAGGGCTGCTGACCTGCTGTGCTTGGGATGGTGGGGTCCGCTGAGGCGTTGAGGATTCGAGGCGCCTGAGGGCGGGATCGCGGCGGCCGCGTGGGGATGGGGGTGGGGATGGGCTGGCTTGCACATGACGTCACACGCGCAATCGCCAGGAGCGTGAGCCCGGGCATAACATGTAAGATGGACAGACGGGCGCTGCTCCCAGGTGGGGGCGGGTGTGTGGCTATGTGGGGGCACGGCCGAGAGCCGGGAGGGGACCGAGACGAGGCCATCAGGGAGGTGGCTGTGGGGGTCGGGAGGACCCCGACTCCCGGAGTGGGCGACGGGGTGTCACACACGGATGGGCACACTGCGACGAGCTGATCAAGACTGGTAGGGTGTGTTGGGTGGCGTCCTCTCTGGTGCGACGGCGGCCGTGGTTGGCCATGCCACGGGAAGCAAAAGGGCGAGCGAGGGGTGTGCCAGGAGTGTGATCATGACTCGCCATGAAGAGGTCGCACGAGCGCGGATTTATGTTATACCCATTTGTTGGAATAGAAGCCAATACGCAGCGTGCAGAGGACTGGGGAAGCGGCAGGAGAAAGATGATGCACTCGCTGAAGAAAAAGACCAGTCAGCTCGCCGGTTTACTGGCAGGAGAAGTTTTACCATGCTCAAACAACTGTGCCCAGTTAGCTTTCCTGAGCACTACCAGCGCCTCGAGTGTTTCGGCAGGCATCGCACCTGGCCCATCGCCGCGCAAGTCCGCCCCGCGCTCCACGCTGGGCAACGTGGAGTTCGACTTTGTGTTCGCACAAAATCCCGCGGCCCAGGAGCAGCTGCGCGAGGCGGCCAGGTCAGCGCCTCTGCTGTGCCTCAATTCGCTCCTCTACCCAGCTGCCCACCCACCCCAACACTTTCCCACCAATTTTTGGCTCACTGTCGCCCAATCCCAGGGAGTCCATTCTGGAGCGGCTGGCGCCGGTGTTGGGGCGGCGCAAGGGGCGCAGGCTGGAGCCGGAGGCGCTGCAGCGGCTGCAGGTGTGTGTGTGTGTGGGGGGGGGGGGGGGCGGGAGCGGGCGGAGCGCGGCACGGCGGCACAGAGGCACGCGGGAAAGCGGGGGAAGGGGGGCTACTTGCTTATCCCCAGCTGCTGTACAAGACTGGCGTGTTCATGGCAGATCCAACCCACGCCCGCAGGCCCCAAAACCCCCAAACCCCTCAACCCAACACCCCAGCCGTGCTCCTGACGCTCCTGCGTCCCCAACCGCTTGCCATGCATAGCCATCGACCCGCGCGATGCCCCCGCACCCTCCCCCCTCCTGGCTACGCCCTCTCGTCTTATTTAAAATGCATGCAACTGCCCTGGGTTTGGTTTAGTTCGGGCTGGTATCTACAATCCCCCGCCCATCTCTCCACCCGCCCTCTCTCCCTCTGTCGACAGGCCGAGGAGCTGGCGTCTGCCTGCACCCAGGCGCGCCTGCCCGCCGCCGCCTTCGCCGACAGCACCACAATGGCCGCGGCCCTGCACGCCTTCCTCTACCCCCACCCCCCACCCAACGCCACCCACACGACCCACACACCCGCCTCAGGAGCTTCAGGCCCCCTGCGGGGAGCACCGGTGGGAGCGGGGGCGCCGGAGGGCGCCACGGCCTTTCAGACGGCCTCGTGGGATTCCTTGGGACAGGGCCCGGGCTGGGAGGGCGGCGCTGCCGCCGCCGCCGGCAGTGGTCGGGGCCTGGCGGAGGAGGTAGAGGAGGTGGAGGAGCGGGAGGAGCAGGAGGCGGCGGAGCGGGCGGCGGCGGCGGAGCGGGCGGCGGCGGCGGAGCGGGCGGCGGCGGCGCTGCTGGAAGGGGAGCTGGGCCGGCGGCTGAGTGCGCTGACGTCGGGCGGCAGTAGCAGCAGTGGCAGCAGTGGCGCTGTAGCAGGCAGGCAGCAGCAGCAGCAGCAGGGCCGGCGCAGCCCTCTGTTTCCGCAGGCGGCGCAGGCGGGGGCCGCCCTGGCGGCGGCGCCGCCGCCGCTGCAGCAGGAGGAGGGGGCGGCCGGTGTTGAGCCGCCGTTGTCGCCATCCCTGCCGCTCGATGTGCCAGCACGGCAGCAGCCGGCAACAGGGGCTGCCGCTGGCTCTGCGAGCCAGCTTCCCGGTTCCCGCTTCCCCACGCCCGCCTTGCAAACTGCTACTGCTGCTGCTGAAGACCACGATTGGGAGCGAGAGGCTTCGGACACAACATCGAAGCTCGCGCCGCAGCGCCACAGCGCGGGCGACGGGCCGCTGCCGCCGCCGCCGCAGGGGTCCGCCAATGCGCCGCTGCCGTCGCCGCACGCGGCGCCGGCGGCGGGCGAGGTGCTGCGGGCGGTGCGGCGGGCGCTGTCGCGGCGCGGCTACCCGACCAAGGAACCGGCGCAGCTGCGGAGTGTGCTGCTGCTGAGTCGGCACCAGCTGCTGGACTTGTTGGCGGTGGGTGGGGGCAGGGGCTCGGCGGTGGGTGGGGCGGGCGGGAGGGGGGTTACATTCATGACGATTTCAGGAGGGAGAGGGTCGGGCTTGTTGGTGGGGGTGGTGATAGGAGTGGGATAGGAGTGGGAAAGGGGGTTCGGGCTGGCAGGGGCAGTTGCAAGTGAGGCCCCATGAGGGTTAGGGTGGCGCAGGCGACACTGGGTATCAACCTCTGGTAATAAACCAAGCATGTAACCCCCTTCACACACGCACACATTCCCCAAACACAGGACTTTAACGCGCTACCGGGCGGTAACGGCGCCGGCCTCAGTCGGGAGCAGCTGGCGGCGGCACTGCTGCAGCTGCTGACACCGCCCGGCGGTGGCGCGGCGATGGAGGAGGCGGCGGCCGGTGGCAGTAGCAGCACCGGCACTGGCGCCGGTAGCAGTAGAACTAGCAGCAGCGGTAGCAGCAGCGTCGCCGAGGCAACTCACGTGCCATCCGAGCAACTGAGCGTGGTAGAGGACGGGGGGCAGCGGCAGCTGCAGGATCAGGCGGCGGCGTGGGACGAGGAGGCGGCGGCTTTTGGGGACCCGCGGCGGCGGGAGGTGCTGGCGGCGGCGCGGCGGCGGCGGCAGCTGATGGAGCGGGCGGCGGTGCCGGAGGAGATTGCCACGTGGCTGGTCAAGGCGCGTGCGCAGGTGAGCAGGCGTCGACTGGGCTTGCGACTGCGCGTGCGACTGGGCTTGCGACTGGGCTGGTATCAGCTAAACACGTGACGAGCACAACTAGGGATGTCCAGTCTCACGGAGAGGTGCTTTTTGATGCCGCGTGAGCGGCAGGGGTTTTGTGGTGTATACACACGCACACACGCGTGCTAGGGGACCCATTGCAGTGCATTGCGCACTCCCCATACGGGACACGGTCTCAGACTCTCGGCCCTCAGTCCTGGTAGCTGCAAGTCCTTGTGGCGTGTACCGTATGCCTTGGCGCGCAATCAACACAAGCCCACGTGCATGCTCCCCTCTCCCTCTCCCTCCTTTCACACCCCGCCCCCCTACCCCCAGGACGTGATGCTCTTCAGCCTGCCCCCCGCGGGCGCCGGCGCCGCCGCCTCACACGCCGTGCTGGCCACCGCGCTGTCGCAGCGGCACGCCTACGCCGCCGCACACGCCGTCAGATACCAGGTCAGTGAGCGCGCGTACTTGTATACGTATGCATGCGTGAGGTTTCTTTGCTTCCCAACTTCAAGTATGCGGTGAGTCAGGAGAGATTGTACCATGCCGCTCACCTCCGCGCAGATCAAAGACAAACTCGACGCCCTGGTGGCGGCGGAGGCGGCACAGGCGGAAGCTGCGGGCGCACGCGGCTCGGCGGCGGCGGCGGCGGCGGTGCCGGGCGCACCCGCTGTGGCCGGCGTCAACGGCAGCGACTGGCTGTCCCTGGAAGCGGGTGAGCATGCGTGTGTGTGTGTGTGTGTGTGTGTGTGTGTGTGTGTGTGCGTGTGTGTGTGTGTGTGTGTGTGTGTGCGTGTGTCTTGTGTGTGTCTTGTGCGAGTCTTGCGTAACACAGAATGTGCTTGTGCGAGTCTTGCGTGACGCTGTGCTGTGTGCTGTGTGCTGTGCTGCAGGCGGTGTGACGGTGCACGTGCTCACGGCGCCGGCGCGGCAGTACTACCGCCTGGAGCAGCTCTTCAGCGCAGAGGCGGAGGCGGCAGAGGCGGAGGCGGAGGCGGAGGCGGAGGCGGACCGGCACCGCTACGCAGGAGGGGCTGCGGGCCTGCGGCGGCGCGGCGGCGGCCTGCGCGGCTCGCGGCGGCAGCCGCCGCCGCCAGCCGCCGGGGCCTCCTCCAATGCAGACCTGCCGCCAGGCTCGGCCTCCTCTACCTCCTCGTCATCTTTCCAGCACTGGCAGCAGCAGGACCCGCAGCAGCAGCAGCAGCAGCAGCAGCAGCAGCAGCAGCAGCAGCAGCAGGACCCGCAGCTGCAAGGACACGGGGTGGAGGGGGCCGCACGTGAAGCTGGCGAGGTCGCGGCACCCCGCCGCCACCCGCACCAGCAGCGGGCGCAGCCGGCGGCGGCGGCGGCGGCGCGGCGGCCGCGTGTTCAACTGTTTGGCCCCGAGGCGGCGGGGGAGCGGCTGCCCGATACACTGGAGACGGCGCAGGTGGACTGGGGTGGGGTGGGGTGGGGTGGGGTGGGGTGGGGTGGGGTGGGGTGGGGTGGGGTGGGGTGGGCTGGGGTGGGATGGGGCTGCTGCCGTGCTGCTGCTGGTGAAGCGCGCCTGGCTGCCCGCGCCCTGTGCTGCCCCATGCCTTTCAAAAGAATTCGGAAAAACCAAGGGAACTGCGTATACACCGGCGTTGCGCCACATATGCAAATGTGTGTGTTGCAGGTGCACCCGGAGGAGCGCGAGGAGGCACTCGCCGGGCAGAGCGGCGAGGAGGCGCGGCGGCGTTGACCGGGGGCAGTTGGTGGGGCAGTTGGGGCGGCGGCGGAATGCGCCGTGCCGCTGATGCGGCGGTCGAATGGTATGTGTGTGAGGAGGGGATGAGCAGCCTATAGGCTTCAAGGGGGCTGCGAGGTGGAATGGGATTGGTCGCTGTGTTTGGGGTTGTACATGTGCATGCGGCGCCGAGGTGGCGTGCTCGTTGGGAAGAAGTCGCCAGCTGATGGCTCGGGAGGTGCAGGCAGGTGGCGGGGGCGGTGTACGCTAGGGGGGCGTGATGGGCCGAGGGATGGGAAGGGTGCGGTGTCAGCTGACAGGGTCTGCCAATGCCTCGGCACCTCCCTGCGTATTGTAATAGTCTTGTTCAAACGTAATGTATAGGAGCTTGGCCCGTTGCGCATGCGCGTCAGGAGCCCTTGCAAGTCGGCAGCGCGTGCTGGCTTTGGCCTGGCAGGACCAGCAACTCAAATACATCGTTTGAGTTTGCGGGCGGTCCGTCAGTATACCATTACAATCCATTATTATCACAGGAAGAGCTAAGGGCAGTAGTATCGCGACACAGGCAAAATGAGCGCGGGGCTGGTCGCGGGGCACAACGCCCCTCGGCTGCGCATCAAGGGGCATGCTGCCAGCGTCCTCAGGTTCTTTTGTATCTCGGTAAGGACGTGCCAGGAACACGACGTGCTGACGGGAAGGGTGCATGGTCATCGGCGGTTGCCGGAACCGTGCGCTTTTCTGCGCTGGGGGCAGTGTACACGCCCTAGATGAGTAGCTGTTCACGTGTTGTATTGCAGTATGTGTCGCTCTTAGGAGAGAACTCCTTCAGGCAGACTCGAGTGACAGCGTGCGCTGGCGACCCTCGCCTGCCTCCACATTCCCCCTCTCCTCCTTCCCTTCCTCCTCCTCTGCAGGTTGCCTTCACCATCCTGTGGATTATGCTCACCTCGCAGCTGGGCCACTACAGCAAACTCTTCGGGCCGCAGGTGTGTGTGTCGACTTCGAGTCCGCGCCCCGCATGCAGCGCTCCGCGCCTGTGCTACAGCCGCCTTCGCCGCCCCTTCGAAGCACACGCACTGCCTGAACCTTTCCCCGCCCAACTTAACAATACACATACACTCGCAGATTCTGCTGCAGCTCAACCTCGCCTTCTACCTGCCCTCCATCCCCATTCTGGTGAGGCCGGGGGGGCCGGGAGGGGAGGCGGGGCAACACGCCCGGGTCCCGACCCACATGGAAGCCAGCGCAAGGCACACCCGCACCCGTGTGCCGTGTTTGCACGTGTGGGTGTATTTCTGTATGTCTAGTGGGTGTGGGTGTGGGTGTCAGGCAACGTATGAGGGACAGGCACCGCTGCCTTGGGCCCTTGAGCACGTGCACCCCCCCCCCCCCTCCCCGGATCATCCGACATCTGCCTCCCCTCCTCCCTCCCCTCCAACCTCCCCTGCTCGCCTCCCCCTTCATACTCTGTGACTGCATCACTCCCTTCCCCACATGACTACAAACCACCCTCCCTCCCCGCCAACCATCTCCCATCTCCTTAATCACACCTCCAACATAAGTTATGTATCCCCCTCCCCAATTCCCCTCCGACCCAGATCCTGTCTGGCAGCCTGGAGCGCGCTCTGGACGCGCGGCTGGGCCCCATCGGCTCCATCGCGCTGCGGCTGAACACGGGTCT
>NC_057005.1:3974586-3976754 GCF_000002595.2 Chlamydomonas reinhardtii | reverse complement strand
AGAGAGAGCAGAGGAGGAAAGTGGGTTGACAGGTAAAGGCGGCGGTGGGGGCATGTGTGGGCGCGGGGTGCACTGATGGGTAGCACACGGCCCAACCCGACTGTATGCCGTACTTTGTTCTATACATGAAGTTTGGGCTGGTACATGCATCCCTTCCCCTTCCCCCGTCTAACACTTCCTAAACTAATCATGGATGTATTCCCCCAAAAAAAACTGCACGCCACGCTGCACAGGCCACATCGGCGGCCTGGTCATTGCGGCCACAATGGCGGCAGCCATATTCGGAGACGTGGTGGGCTGAGAGTGAGAGGGAAGGTGGGGGGGCGGAGGTAAGAGGCGAGGGAGGCGGGGGCGCCGCCACGCCGCCGAGGCAGTCTCTCTGAGGAGGTCCCGGCGGGCGGCGGCACTGCTGCATTGTTGATTGAAGCCACAGGGCGGGCGCTTTGATGCTTTGGTGGAGCTGCTGGGGCGGCGGCGGGTGGGGGGCTTGCGGCCTGCGGGACTGGAAAGCGTTGGTGCGTGCGCGTGTGTAAGTGTCAGATGGGGGGGGGAGCGGCGTCGTGGGTGGCCGCGGTAAAGCCGCGGGCTCACAGTCACGGGCTAAGCGTAATGCCGGCTAGAACGCCCATGCAGGAAGGTGGCTCGCGATTGTTAATACAGGTGCTTTCATGATAGGTCCAGGAGGAGGTTCTTGCACATGTGGTGGGAGTTCACCAAGGGGCACACTCGTCACCTCCATCGGGCTCCATGCACGGACACACCGTGACGCCACATTCGCGATGCAGAGCCGTTTGTGATCTAGGACAAGCAAGAGCAGCAGAGGGGATTAAAGACGCGTTCCCGTTGTGATGGCTGAAACCCGACCCGCAAATCCCACAAGGGTAGGCAGGCCAGAAGTCGCGATGCAGAGCCGCAGTGCACCTGCAGGAAGGTGACACGGCTGTCGCAGCTTGGGTGCGATGGGGCACCTTGGGACATGGCAAGCATCTTCGATGAAAGGGGCAGTTTGGCGTAGTCCCTTGGCTGATGAGCTGAGGGTGCGCAATGGGAGTGTGATGGGACAGGGCTCAGGCAGGTTTGCGAGGTCCCGTGGGAGTGCGATGGGACAGGGTTAAGGCGGGTTGGTGAATTCCCAGACCCCAGCACATGGGCAAATCTGCGACCGGGAGTGCATGAGCGCGTGAACGGCTGGTCAATCGCCAGAGTTTCTGTACCGACAAGGTGCTGGCTGGCTGGAAGTTTGCTGACGCGCATTCCTCACGCTCCGGGCGCCCGGCCAGGTGATAGCACCACACATCCACACCACAACGCCACACTCGCGATGCAGAGTCGCAGCGCATCTGCAGGAAGGTGACCAGCGTCCACGGATGAGCACCAAAGGCAACCGGCAAGGTTCGTGCTTGTCACTCGTGGCGTATTACACAGCAGGAGTGCCGGGTTAGTTGCTTGGCGCTCCGGAGCGGGCCGGGGAGCCAGGCCTGGGAGATGCAGGGGCCAGGCTCCACCAAAACTTTGCCCCTATGAATGCGGATGTCACAGAGGGGACAGTCCCAGCACCCGAAGACGCCGAGCCATCACATGCTATCAGGGCCCAACTGGACTCCACCAACCCCTATGCAGCGCCTGAACTACCCCCTGCTCGCGTCGCTATATCGAATGTACATCGTAGCAAAAACAACGCCCCCGGGCCACCAAGGGCACGGGGCGACCTAGGGAAGAGAGTGGTCATCAATGCCCAGTCTCCATCCTTCAAGCCGCCTTGCTCTCTAGTCGTCTCCTCGAACTCTAAACACGCAAACGCTAGTGCCATCTATCATGTCAGACATCCACTGCGCGCATGGGCGGCGGCCTGGGGCGGCGGCATGGGCGGCGGCGGCATGGGCGGCGGCGGCGTCGCCGCGGCCAGGGTAGCCGGAGGGCCGAGCCAGGGGCGCGGGGGTGGCCAACTCGCCCCGCTGAACTGCCACGAAACCCTAGCGACTTAGCCTGCAATGTCGCGTTCTTACCCTTATCACGCCCACCTCCTCGCGCCAGCAGACCTCTGCACGGCTGCAAGCTCTGGAAGAGCACTCTGCATCCATGCTTCGCGCCATCGAGGACCTGACGGTGCAAGTGAACGCCCTCACGACGGAGGTGCAGCGCACTCGAGAGGACGACGCGGATGGTGC
>NC_057005.1:3955146-3974486 GCF_000002595.2 Chlamydomonas reinhardtii | reverse complement strand
CAGCGCACTCGAGAGGACGACGCGGATGGTGCTCCTCGCGGGTGCGCTGCACCTCCGTTGTGAGGGCGTGCACTTGCACCGTCGGGTCGTAAAGCATGGATGCAGACTGCTCTTCCAGAGCTTGCAGCCGTGCAGAGGTCTGCTGGCGCGAGGGCGGGGGGGGGGGTAGGAAACAAAGTGCCAGACCCCACGCCCCGAAATTCCCCGGGACCCCCCTTGAGGGGACGACCGACCCCCCCCCCCCGGACAAAACCTTGTTGTTCAGGGGTTCAAACCCCTGGCCATCGCGTCCACCATAGTCGCGGGCCACGTCCACGCATAGTCAAGCTAATAGGTCAGCACCAGCAAGACCATCGGCGTCGGGCTGACTCCCGGGCTGACCGCTCCTCGCGAGCGCGCTGCACATCCGCCGTCAGGCCCTCAATAGCGCGAAGCATCCTTGCAAACTGCTCTTCCAGAGCTTGCAGCCGTGCAGCGGTCTGCTGGCGGGAGGAGATGGGCGTGGTAAGGGTAAGAACGCGGCATTGCAGGCTAAGTCGCTAGGGTTCCGTGGCAGTTCAGCGTGTTGGTCAACCCGCTTGCGCAACTATCAACCCGCTGTAAGCTTCAAGTCCTCATTGATTCGCTCGGTGAACCGAATAAACGGACGGCTGACCTGTGCAGCGGTGGCTGACGGGGCGCTGGGTGGGGCGATGGCGTTGTCAACCCTGCAGACATTGAGCCATAACGTCAAAAAACGTAGATAACCGGCGCTTAAGAGGTTTCCTTTTGCTCAGAAGAAAACGCCGAGTTGGCCGGGCAATTGGAGGAGCCGACTGTCCTCAGAGCTCATCGTCCCTTTTACCTTTGTTCATATCGAGGAAGGTGGCCACGCGCAGTGTCCTGGTCCATCAGGCAGGCGTCCTCCGGCACTCGGTCCAAGGCCAAGGTTTGATTGCCGCGCAACATCATGTTTTATCATGCTTAAGAGTGGCTAGTAATGACGACAAAGACATGACACTGCTTGCCCGCGCAATTGTCGATTGTCCAGTGCGCGATTGTGAAAGTGAAATTTATGTGTAAAACGCTCATGGCGCAAATGTAATTCAATACAATACAATACAGTGCATCACTATCAATAAGCCCTCGCACACGCCTGCACATTGCTCGCCTGGTCGGCCCATGCCCCGCCATGTTGTCCCCTGGGCTGTAACCTTCAAGATAACGTACAGGCGCACGGCCCGCCAGGCGTACAGCCTCGCCCCTCGTCCCTGCCTGTGCTCCCCGCAGCGCTTGCGCCCGCCCAGCCGTGGCCGCTGCTCGACCTCCTGGCTCCTGGCACGGCTCCATGTCTACCTGGACGGGGCAGCGTCACACCGGCCGCCTCCTACTGCCGGGCTGCCCTAACCTGCTTGCATAACGTTCGGGTGCTGGGACTGTCCCCTCTGTAACATCCGCATTCATAACGTTCTTCCATCTCGCCTGCCGCCCGTCTGTACAGCCACGCCTGCCTCTTATCCCCATCCACACCCCGCCGTGTGGCTTCCGCACCACTTCATGCCTTCTGCCCAGCCCGTTGCGCTAACCTTCCGCATCCCCCGTACACCCCCCGTACACCCCTGCCTTCTGCGCCGGCCGGCTCCCTCTGCACCCCATTGACGCCCCAGCTGCCGTCTTTTGAACCCCTTTTCTGCCGTCTTCGGCTGGCGCCTTCCCCGTCTTGTTGCATCCCCCACCTAACGTCACCGGCCTGCATCTGGGTGGCCCCTATCTAATCCCCAAAACGTGTGGGGCATCCAGGGTGGCAGCGTCCATGGGGAGCCTCATCCGGCCCGCATGCGGCCTGCCACACCCTACCTGTCGCCACTAACCGCCCCCATGTGCGCCTGGCAATTCACATAAGAAGCAGCCGTACATTATTTCCTGAGAGAGTGGACACAAGGAGAAGGAGGGGAAAGGCACAGCACCACACCGGCACGCAACCTGCAACGCGAGCAAGCAGAACGCCAGGGACCACCGCACCAGCCACCGAAACCCAAAGGCACCCCTCCGGGGCAAAGCAAGGCAGACCGGGACCCCAAACACAGACGAGGCAACCACCAAACTCACAGAACAGAGCAAGAATACGCCCAGCGCCGCCGCCTGGCTCGCCGCCACCACCGCCAAGCGGCCCTCCTGCAGCCGGGGAGTTGCTCGCACGCCCAGTAGCGCTGCCAGCCGCTATCGCCTGGCCGGGCGCCCGGAGCGTGAGGAATGCGCATCAGCAAACTTCCAGCCAGCCAGCAACTGGTCGGTACAGTAACTCCGACGTTCGACCGGCCGCGTACTCCTGCCCTGCCGTTGCAAACTGTTTGCCGTCTGCTTGGGGTATGGGCGTCAGCTGCACCCTACGGGACCTCGCCAACCTGCCTAAACCCTGTCCCATCACACGCCCAGCAGTAGCGCCGCCAGCCGCTCCAGCCAGCACCGAAGGCGATGGCCGCCGCCCAGCCGGCAGCAGCAGCAGGACACTAGCCCGCAGGCCAGAGTGTAGTGCGGTGCTGTGGAAACGATGGTCTGTCATGTGCTAGCTAGTCCTTTTACTGTCAGGATAACGCAGCACAACACAGAGCCCGCGGCCCCAACCACCCGACGGCGCGGGTGTGTACCGTACGCGCTTGGCTGCAGGGGCCTCATCGTCCACTATACGGTAGCCTGCGTGCTCCACGCCAACCAGCCTGACGCCTGCTGCGCCCGAGCGAGCCACTCTCCACGGACTGGAAATGTAAGGGACTGCCGTACCAGTCAGACAGCTGTATCCATAGGCTGTTCTGCTTGAGCATCTGCCCCATGGGCACCGCATGAGGGTGCTCGATGCCCATACCCGTAGCGTGTAGGCGCGCTTTGCCTTCGCGCAGCTAAAGCCCGTGTCCCCGTGTGTGTATGTGGCGGCCGTGCTTGTTGTTACAGGGTGGAGTCGTCGTTGTTTGATGCCCACATCCCGTGGAAACCAGCGGCACATCACCAGGCGTGCACCACACTCTGCAACACTGTGGGCGGAACGATAGTTCTACGCCACACAAGGATATAACCCTGCGGAACACGCCCTGGGGCATCTAGTTGTGTCTTTTGCCGACTACCCTACTACAAACACTCCGTGTCTGTGTGCATACAGTGTTCACTGCTACACACAGTGTAACAAGCGCGTGTGATGGCACCTGCCTCTGTCTTCGCATGCCGCATGAATGCCTCATGCAAGTCTCCAAGGCACGTGACAACCTCGCTCCTGCTACGCAAACCCAACTGCCGCCACCTGCCGCCCCTTCGGGTGCAGTCAGGATCACCCACAAAAGCCGCGCGGCAACGTGAGCATTCACCGCCCCCCTCCACCACCACCTCTCATCTCAGTAGTAAAACAAACACTGCCAACAATCGGCTTTGAGACCAGGGCTGTGGCTTGAGCGATTTGCAGTGATAACAGTGTTAACTGTGGTAGTGTGGCAATCTTCGTTTGGTGAATCGCCCTTCAGCCGCCATCCATTACGTTGCCCCCACAAGAGGAACACGCGCTTAATCACACCTGCAGTATAATTCCCGCACCAGCCGGAGTGCACCAAGCATACCTCCACTCGCCCTGACCCCACCCCACCACAACACAGCCTGAATAGCCCCAAGCATCATCAGCCCAAAGCATGACACGCCCCACGCCAGAGGCACCCGCCCCACAAATATCACATCACAATCGCGATCACTTAGCTTTGGGCCTCAGCACGCCACGCCCTGCCCCGGGCACAGCGGACGCCGCGCCCGCCCCCACCTCCTCCTCAGGAACAACACGTACGCCCAACACAGCGCCATGCATGCAAGCGCACGCGCGCACGCTTCAGCGGGTGTGCAGAACCCCCAGCGCCGCGCATCACGTGATCAGACAACGGCGCCACAGCCGCGACGAACTAATCATAGCGACTCGCGTCAGCAAGTCCCTCTTGTAACCAATGCAACCTAATTTTGCACCTAAACGCCACCCACGCCGTCGCGAACAGCATGTGCTGCACGCGGCGTCCCGCGCCTCACGCCCGGAACTGGTCGCTTGCCCACCCACACACCCACACCCACACATGTTATCCTTGTGCAATTTAACACATACACACACACATACACACACACACACAAAACACACAAAAACACACATGGAAGAAGCACCGGCGCCGCACTGCCGTACTGTGGGGCTCTCCCTCACGCGCACGTGCAGTCGCCTGCGCCACGTCTGTAGCCACTGACATTGTGAACATGTGTACACGTTCAGGCATGATGCACATGACATGCGCACAGGCACACACAAACACACACAGGCACACATATGTGCGCTAGAAACCTAGTGTACGTCTATTGTAGCGTGAAGGGTGGGTGGGCCTCCCCGCAGTCTATCTCTTCCGTACCACACCGGACGTGTAATTGCAATGCCCCCGTGACGTCTCTCTCCCATCAGGCATCACCATTGTGCCGTGATCACTAAGGCTATAGCACGAGGCATCGTGGGGAAGCACACCTACCTTGCTACTACTTAGTGATGCTAACCGCCCGTAACCGTAACCGTACTGCCCTACTGCTACTGCCTGTATGATATTACAAACACCACATGGTCACGACAAACCGGACATCATACGTTTTGCCATCACGCACGCCCAACCGCGTATAGTGCGAGGGCACTGCTGCTGCGCTGGCAAACCATAACGTTTGTGTAAGGCAGTGTGATAAAGGGGAGCTACCACCGATAGTGCTCTACTTGCAATGCGCCGCACTACCGTACCTACAGCGCGTTTCACACCAAACTGTCTACGTAGCAAACACACACACACACACACACACACACACACACGCTGGCTTTCGTTTCGTTTTTTAACACACACACACACACACACACACACACACACACACACACACACACACACACACGCACACACACCGCCTCCTCCTCTCAACTCCTCATTCTGCGCGGCTGTAGCCTCCAGCTCCCCCCGCCACCAGCCGCCGCCGCCGCCAGCAGCTGCAGCTGCCGCCGCCGCCAGCAGCTACAGCAGCCGCCGCCGCCAGCAGCTACAGCCGCCGCCGCCCGCCGCCGCCGCTACTGCCACCGCCACGACCACCACCCGCTAGCGCCAGCGGGCCGTGGCCGCGGCAGCAGTCAGCGCCGGCCGCCGCCGACGTTGTAGCTGACCGTACTGATGCCGCCGGCTCCGCTACTGCCGCTACTGCCGCCGCTGGCGCCGCCGCCGGCTGTAGCCGCCTTGCCGACGGTGGCGCAGTGCAGTTCGAAGGCGAAGGCGGGCGCGGTGGTGAACAGCTGGCGAACCGAGTCGGGCGCAGCTCGTAGCACCTCTTGTTGGTGTTCCAGATACCACTCCTTGAGATTGCCAAGCAGGTCATTGAAGCCCTGTGTGTGTTTTCAAGAACACAAGGATAGTAAGCGCGAAGCCCTGTGTGTGTACGTGTGATTGTGAGTGACACCCATTTAACGACACGTTTTGAAACACACGCGCCATTACTCTTCTCCCTGCCTTCTTCCCTTCACCCGCACAGCGGCATTGGTATCCACCCCATCCACCCCACCCCACCCCACCTGCGCTAGTGTAACTAGTTGATTTAGTTTGGGCTGGCATATACAACCCCCAGCTCCCCACACCCACGCCCCACACCCCAGCCCCCCACCCCCCACACACACCCCCTCCCCAGCTCCCCACAGACCCCAGGACCCCCCCCCAGCCGCACACACACCCCCCACCTGCTGGTGTGCCCACAGCATATCTGCCACCACACCGGCGGGCTGCGTGGCCGCCAGCAGCCGCCGCTTCACGTGCCGAACCACCTGCAGCAGGGAGGCAGGGAGGGGAGGCGGAGGCAGGCAGGCAGGCAGGGGGGAGGGAGGCAGGCGGCAGTGGGTGGCGGCAGATCAGAGCACGATACACACATGTCACACATTGGCATGACATCGTCATCACCTGTACTCCTTGGTCCTGTGCTCCTAGGGTTTTGTAGCCCACCACGGCAAGCCTCTTCTGTCCCCTCAGCCCTGCTCCGCGCTCCACACCAAACCCATTCCAGCGACCCAATTCAGCGACACTATTCGCCCCCTCCCTCTCCCTCTCCCTCTCCCTCCCTCTCCCTCTCCCTCCTCTTCCCCCTCTCCTCCACTCTCCCTCTCCTCCTCTCCCCACCTGCGGCAGCAGCAGGCGGTCCGCCAGCTCCGCCAGCGGTCGCAGCAGCTGCAGCGGGAAGGCCAGCTCGCCCGTGTACATGTGCCGCAACAGGGCCGCAAAGGCGTCTGGGTCGGCGTCCTGAGCGGCAGGGGGGAGGGAGGGAGGGGGGAAGGGAGGGAGGGGGGAAGGGAGGGAGGGGTATTTGGGGGTGGGTGGGTCGGATGGGGGGGCCGTGGGAGATGGGGTCAGGGGGTGGCGGCGGTGGAGGCGGGAGGCCCGATGAGGGTGATGCGTTTTGGCCCCACGCAGCCACCTTTCAGCCTCCAGGCAAACACAGCGAGGGACTCGGCGCGCGCCCACGCGCACATACACACACACACACACACAAACACACACACACACACACACACACACACACACACACGAACCCCACCCCCCCCCCCACCTGCAGCACCACCTCCCGCGCGCCGCTGTCCGCGAAGCCGCCCGCAAACAGGCGGCGGAAGTACTCGCAGCGCGCCGCCAGAATGAGGCGGTGCGCGGTGAAGCGGCGGCCACCCACTGCCACCGCCACCTGCGCCCCCTCGCCCACCGCCCCCTGCAGGTCGGGGGAGCTAAGCAGCGCGGACAGGTCGCCTGCGGGGGGGATGGGATGACATTCATGATTAGTTACGGAAGTGGTAGACGGGAAGGGGAATGGGTTGGAAGGGGTTGGGAGGGGGTGGGAGGGGAGGGAAGGGGTTGGGAGGGCGAGGGGAGGGCGAGGGGAGGGGAGGGGACTAGGGCGTCGGCGGGATTCGGCGTCGGCTGGTGGCGGCATGACAGCCTGGCGCCCTTGCCTTTGCCCTTGCCTTCCCGCGCCTTAGCCTGGCTGTGTGCACACCCCTGCCCTTGTGCCACCCGCACAGCCCCCCTCCCACGCACACGAAACACACACACGCCACGGCCGCCGCTCACCCAGCAGCCCCGCCACGCCCTCGCCCACGCCGCCGCCGCGCCCCACCCCCTGCAGCCCGTGCAGCCGCAGCCCGCCGCCGTCGCCGTCGCCGCCCCAGCCGCCGCCGCCGCCGCCGTACGGCAGCCCCAGCGCCATTAGTAATACGCGGCGGTCGTGGTACTGCGCCAGTGCCAGACAGCCGCCGGGCAGGAGCGTGGGGTAGCAGCCTGGGGCGGAGTTTGGGGCGGGGTTGCATTCATGATAAATTAAAAAGTGAAGGCGGGGAGGGGGTTGTGAATACCGGCCCAAGCTAAACCGGTTCAAACCTAGCTAAAGTAGCGGGGCACAGGCCGAGGCGTTGGTTGCGAGCGATGCAAGCGGGTGGGAGGGCGGTGCGCGCGTGTGATTGTGCGTGTGGTCGAGAGCGCTAGGGAAAGAAACGTGCGCGTGCATGTGTATTTGCATGTGTATGCATGGCTCGGCCCCGCTCCCACTGCCGTCGCTCCCCCGCCCCCCGACGGCTACTGTGTACCTTTGTACCTGGCTACGACTTCACTTCGTAAACTTAATGCATATAACCCCCCCCCTCCCCCGCTCCACGTCTCTCCCCCGCCCCCCTCCCCCCCGCTCTCACCCACTGCGCCGCCGCTGGTATCTGCCTTGCCCACACATATGACCGTGCCGGGCCCACCGTCCGCCTCCAGCCGATACACCTGAGGAAGCCGTTCACGTCGACAATGGACGAAGTGACGTAACCACAAGTAAGGGAAGGTTTGTGGGGAGGTGGTTTGTGGGGTGCAAAGCCCAAACCATTCCCGCAAATCCGAACTCCAAACACATACACATAAACACACGCAGCACCTCCCCCTGCAGTCCGCGCCCCCTACCCCCAGTTTGGACTGGTATCTACACCGCCCCCCATATACACACACACACGCACACACACACACACACACACACACACACACACACACACACACACACACACCTGCTGCCTGTCCGCAATGAACAGCCGCCCCTCCGAGTCCGCCACCAGCCCGGTGATGCCGCTGAAGCCCAGGAACCCGCGCCCGCCGCCGCCGCCGCCACTGCTCGGCCCCTCGCCACTGCCATAACCCTGAAGCTGCCCACCACCACCTCCTCCTGCCCCTCCTCCTGCCCATCCTGCTGCTGCCCCCAGCGCCTCCACACTCCCGCCCCAGCCGCCAGCCGCCCCCGCCGCCCAGCCGCCGCCGGGCGCGCCGCGCCCCCCTCCCGCTCCCCCTCCCGCTCCTCCTCCTCCGCCGCCCGGCCCGCTCCCAGTGCTGCTACTGCCACTGCCACCGCCGCCGCCGCCGCCTCCTGCTACAGCCGCCGCCGCCGCCGCCGTTTCGAATCCAGCGACGCGTGTCGGCACGCGGCCCTCGTCACTTAGGCGGTACACGGCGGACATGGTGGCGGCGTACAGCCGCCCGTGCGCGGCGTCGTACGCAATGTCCACGAAACCCGCGCACCAGGGGCCGCCGTACCTGTACGGCGTACGACAGGAGTGCGGCGTTTCATACGGCATGACACACACACACACACATAGAAAAGTGCGAGAGCGGTGGACGGCGGGTGTGCGAGGCCGGCCGGCGTGTTGCCGCTGGCTTTGTACGGCACGCATGAGGTGCCAGCGCGCCGTACGGCGCTACGCGCGCCCCAAGCCCCTGCCTTCATTGCGCAGATCCCCCCCCCCCGCGTCCTGCGCACCCCCCGAGCGCGAGCGTGAGCCCTTCCCTCCGCACACCCTCGCACACCCTCGCACACCCTCGCACACCCTCGCAGGCCCGGGAGGCTCCACGGCCCCCCTCACCCCCTCACCCCCACAACCCCTCAAGCACGCCCGTCTACCTATGGTGATGTACCACAACTCGCATGTGCGGCTGCAGTTTCTCCTTGCAGCGCGACTGTTTCCTTACGGGATTGGTTCAAAGTTAACCCCCAAGCACCCCAAGCACCCCACCCTCACTCCCACTCACACAGTGGCCACGGTTGCCTCGGCGGCTCCCGGCGGCGCGTCCGGCCCCGGCAGTGACACACGCCGCACCGTGCCGCAGTCCGCCACCAGCAAGCCGCCCGCGCCGTCACTGCAGGTGGGTAGGTGGGTGGGTGGGTGGGGATTTACATTCGTGATTAGTCAAGAAGTGAAGGCGTCAGGTGCAGTAGTAGGGGGAGGTGGGGGTGGTGGGGGTGGGGGTGGCAGTCGACGCCCGGAGGCACAGCGGCGCCAACACGCGCCATACCGGGAGGGGGGGCGCGGCACGGCACAGCACAGCGGCAGGTGGGTCAGCGGCAGGGACTCTATACCCATACCCACCCATACCCAGCACCCGTCACCAGACCACCAGACCCCGGCCTATGCCCCATCACCCCCCTCCCTCCCCCCCCTCTCTGTACCAATCCTTGCAACCCCTCGCAACCTCTCTCCCTCCCTCCCTCCCTCACCCCCTCCCTCCCTCCCTCCCGGCCGCCCCCACCTGGTTACGGAGTGGGGCAGTTGGAACCGCGCCACAGTCAGGCCGGGGCCATCCGCGGTGCCGCACAGCTCGCGGTGCCCGGCCACTCGCGTCACCACGTTCTCAGAGTCAAGGCGCATCAGGCCGCGGCCTGAGTGCGGGGCAGGGGGGGGGAAGAGGTGTGTGTGTTAAACGTGATGGACTGTGTGCGTGCGTGTGTGCGTGTGTGTGTGTGTGTGTGTGTGTGTGTGTGTGTGTGTGTGTGTGTGTGTGTGTGTGTGTGTGTGTGTGTGTGTGTGTGTGTGTGTGTGTGTGTGGCCGCGTGTGTGTCGGCACGTGTGGGGTGGGCGGAGGCGGTCGGCGGTGCCATGGCTGGTGGCCTGGTGGGGCGCGGCAGCAGCAGCCAGTCCTGTTCCTAGTGGGGGAGCGCGGCATGTAGCGACTTGCGCCTCCCTTCCCTCCTCCCTGTCCTCCCCCACCCCCCTCTCCCCTCTCCCCACCCCCTCCCTCCCCTCCCTCCCTTCCCTCCCTTCCCTCCCTCTCCTCCCTCTCCTCCCTCCCCTACCTCCCTCCTCCCTCCCGCCACCTCACCCTCCACAAAGTAGATGCAGCCGCTGAAGGGGTCGTACACGGCGCGATGAAGGGCCACCTTGCAGCTGTAGGGCCGGAGCTCCGTGCCGCCGGAGCCGTCGGGAATGCGCTCCTGTTGGGGTCGTTATTGTTGTTGTGGGAGGAATTGTTGTTTTTTGAGGGGTTGTTGTTGTTTTGTGAGGGGTTGTTGTTGTCGTTGGTGTTGGTGTTGGTGTTGTGGGTGGGGTGGTGAGAGATGGAGGTGTGGGAAGGATGTGAGATGGTGAGGTGCCCGCGCGGGATACGCGTGTTTGGGTTTAGGATTGGATTTGGGTTTGGCTGCAGACGAGGTGTTATAATTGCGGTGCGCTGTGGGGTCTGGAAGGTGTGGGGGGCGGGAGGGAGGCGCGGCGAGCGACCTTTCAAACACGCGTAGGCTCCGCTGCAACCCACGCACGGACAGAACCCCGCCCGGAAAAGCAGACTCTCAAGTCACTGCTGTCAACCTCTGCTTTCGTTCTAGCGAGCCCCGCCAGCCTTGCCTTGAGCTCTAGGGGCTCGGCGCTGAGTTGCGCAGGCTCATGCGGCGACAGCAGCAGCTCAAAGACTTGGGTCCGCGCGCCGGTGAAGAGCGCATCCTTGTCATTACTCCAAACTAGTGTCTGATATGAGCCTGGGTTGCCGTTCGGCGACGGCCGCGTGACGATGGCAGTGGGGAAGGGACATCTAACAACGGTGGGCTTTGCATCAGCCATTTAATGAATTGAATAGAAAAAGCCTAAATGCAGTGTCGGAGAAGGCTTTTATAGGTAGAGAGAGAGAGTGCGTGGCAAGTGCGTCTGGAAAGCCTCACACGTGATGCAACTATAACATTTTCACATATAGCTGGCTGTCTAAACTGTCGAAAGCAACATCCGCTGTAGCACGAGTGCGCCTTGTAGAGTTGTCAAGCGACGCTAATCGCACGTCATCGAACCGACATTTTACCTTTCGTGTCTCTCCCGTCCGCGTGCCAGCTGTTTTAAACAACACATGTGATCCTTTGTAATGCTTTTAGGCGGCAGTCACGAGGGGGCTGTGAGAATTGGAAGGCGAAAGGGCAAAGTCCATTTTGGCGCGCCCCGACTCCGGTGGTCCCCCGTGCGGTATCCCCTGGTCCCCGCCCCCCGCCGCACAGACCTCCCGTTGCAGCCCGGTTTGGCCGCGGGACTAATCTGTCCACAGTCGCCTGACGATAGTCGTTGTAAGGCTCCGGCACAATCCCCTTCAGCAACCCCTACCAGCTATGAGCTTGTCTCCATGTCGCAGTGCATCTCTACTCGGCTTCACGCCCCGCCGCGATCATTCGATGGACGCCATCACCAGATTACATTATTGTAGACATTGCAACTACTCTGCACCACTGGTCGTGCCATCAATGCCTCAGCCACCTGCTCCCTACGCCCTCTGTCACATACCCGGATACCCCCCGCCTCCCCCACTGCCCACTGGTCGCGCCATGCGCCCACGCACACAGGCACACACGCACACAGGCACACACGCACACACGCTCCACAGACTGCCTGCCAAATGCCAGCCCTTCAAACCCCTCCCTACACAACCGCACACGCGTGCGCACGTCCTGCGCACCTGGCCCTACTACTCGCCCGCTCACACGTCGCTACACAATACGGTAGTGCAGCACCGCACACCGCCTGCCTGGGCTCCCCCCCCCCCCCGCCCCGCCCCACCACAAACCCGCGTATGCTTCGCATCGAGTCCCCCAGTGCCTGCCGCACCTCCCGCCCACCAAAACACCTGGCTACGTCAACCGCCGCCCCCGGAAACCGCGTCCCACCTCCACGCAGTTCACACCATATCCTGCACACCCGCATCGGCGCCTCCAGCACTGTCCTCTTCCCCGCTCCCCTCTGCTGCCGCCGCCGCCTCTGCCTCGCCCTCCTCCTCCGCCTCCTCCTCCTCCTTCTCCTCCATCGCCGCCCGCGCCCGCAGGCAGCCCACCGCCTGTATGGACGCCGCCCGCCGCTCCGCCAGGCTCGGCAGCAGGCAGCCCTCCAATACAAGCGCCGGCGGCAGAGGCCCCAACGCCGCCGCCAGCGCAGCGTCGCCGCCTGGGCACGGCGGCGGCGGCGAGGGTGGAGCAGGTGGCGGCGGGCGGCGCGCTGGCGGCGGCGGTGGCGGCGGCGGCGGCGGCGACGACGACAGGTGAGGGGCCGGCGCAGTGGTGCAGGCCGCCGGTGCCGCGGCGCCGTGGAACCGCTGGCCTGAGGCAGCAGCTGCTGCGGCAGCTGCTGCGGCGGACGGAGCGGCGGGTGCGGTGGGCACGTCAGGAGCCAGCTGCGCCGCCGACGCAGCAGTAGTAGTAGGAGTGGCAGGCTCCTGCTCTTCCGCCTGCATGTCCACGTCTCCGTCGTGCCCTGCATTCGCCGCCACCTCGCGCGCCTCCCCTTCCGCTCCTGGCCCCACGCCGCCGCCGCCGCCACCGCCGCCAGCCCTGCCGCCACCGCCGGGGTAACTGCCATACTCTGGCGGCAGTGGCGGCGGGTCGCCGTACATACAAGCCGCCACCATATCATCACGTGCGCTCTTGGCAGCCGCCGCCGCCATTCGCGCCGCCGCCGCCGCGCGAGCCGCCGCTGCAGCCCGCGAGGCCACCGCCGCCGCCGCCGCCGCGGCCTGCTGCTGCTGCTGCTGCTGCTGCTGCTGCTGCTGTGCGGCTGCTTCGGCTGTGGCTGACGCAGGGTGCGCTTGGGCGCAGGCGGCGGGCGGCGGTGCTTGCACGCGCATTGGTGTGATAACTTGCGCCTGCGGCTGCGGCTGCGGCGCGGCCGTCACTCCTGCTGGGGCAGTTGCCGCCGCCGCCGCCGCCGCCGCCGCCGCAAAGACCGCATTGCGCCACTGGGCGGCCGCGGTGCGCACCAACGCGCCCGAGCCCGAGCCCGACCCCGGGGCGGGCCCAGCCGCAGCTGCAGCAGGAGCAGTGGAAGCAGCAGCAGCGGCAGTAACTGCCGGCACTGCTACAGCCGGGGGCTCGCGCTCTGCCGAGTCGAGCTTGAGTGCGCGGATGAAGTTTGCCAGGGCACCCGGTGCTGCTGCCGCCGCCGACATACTTGCACCCGCCACACTCGCAGCCGCACCCGCGCGCCCGCTGTTGCTGCCGCTACCGCGCTGCCGCCCCGCAGCCGCGCCGCCACCGCTGCCGCCGCCGCCGCCGCCGCCGCCGCCAGCGCTACTGCCGCCTTGTCCCGCCAGCCCCGTTCGCACGAGGCTGCCGCCGCCGCCGGCCGCCGGCCGCCACCCAATGGGACCAACCCTCGGCAGCCCTTGCGCATCCTGGGCTGCCGTCGCCGCTGCTGGTGCTACTGCCGCCGCCGCCGCAGTCGACACGGCAGGCTCCGCCGCCGCCCCACCACCACCCAGGCGACTGCGCTTGCGAGGATGCTGCTGCTCCCGATGAACGCCGCCACCGCCGCCGCCACCGCCGCCGCCACCGCCGCCGCCACCGCCGCCGCCATCACCGCCGCCGCCCGCACCACTGCCGCCGCCACCACTGGACCCCCGTGCAGGCAGACCGTCCCACCCACCAGCTACTGCCTCGAGCGGCGGCGCGGCAGTAGCAACCACCCGGCGGCCCCTGCTACAGCCTGCCACCGCCGCCGCCATGCCGCTCTCTGTGGCGGAGTAGCTGGTGGCTGAGGAACGGCGGCGCCGAACCCGGCCACCGCCGCCAGTGCTACCGCCGCCGCCATTGCTGCCGCGCCCTCCACGGCTGCCAGCGGCAGTAGCAGCAGCGGTGGCAGTAGCAGCCATCAGGCTCACTGAACCCAGATCGCCGAGACGTACAGCGCCGCCGCCAGGGGTCAAGAGGCCACTGCTGCTGCCGCCGCCGCCGCCGCCGCTGCCAGCGGCGCCCCAGACGGAGCCGCACACGCCCCAGCTGGGAGCCTCGAGCCCCGCAGCATTGAGCCTCGCAGCGTCAGCAGCAGCTGCAGCTATAGCAGGAGGGCCAAACACGACGCGCCACGCCGCGGCGGCGCCGGCTGCTGCCGCCGGCAGATGAGCCGCCGCCGCGCGCATGGTGCGAGGTGGCGGCGGCGAGAACAGGCACGGCAGCTGCTGCCGCTGCTGCTGCTGCTGCTGCTGCTGCTGCTGTGGTTCCAATTGCTGGTGCTGGTGGCGCTGCATCAACGCCAGCGCTGGCTGCGGCTGTAGCAGCGGCTGGTAGCCTGGGTCCGGCGCTGCTGCTGCAGCTACTGCCAGACCCCGCGCCGGCGGCGGGGCAGCTACAGCCACCGGGCTGCCGAACCCCTCTGGTGCCGCCGCTCCTCCCGCTGCTACAGCCTGTGGATGCCCTGCCGCCACCCCGCGGCGGGAGGGCGGCCGGTTGAAGCCTTCGGCAATGGCTGTAGCAGTGTCGATGGCAATGGCTGTAGCAGCACCCGCGTCGCCATCGCGTGGCCCGCCTGCAGGGGTGCCGCCGCCGCCGCGGTGGTGGAGGGCGAGCGAGTGGTGCCGCCAGATAGCGGCGCCGCCGCCGCCGCCGCCGCGCGGGGATCGGCAGTAGTGGCGGTATGTGGCGGCCACCGGGCTAAAGCTGAGGCTGAGGCTGGGGCTGAGGCTGCTACTGCCGGCGGCCGGCGGCGCTGCGGGGCGCTGCGGCGCGCGCGCCATGCCTTGTCCCAAGCCACGGCCCGCAGCAGTAGCATCAGTGGTGGCAGTAGCAGCAGCAGCACCAGTAGCGGCTACTACGGCTGAGCCTTGCGCCCCGCAGCAATCATCCGACATATCTTTGGCTGTAGCATCACGGTCCGACTCTGTATCCATTGCCGCAGCCCCGTCGGCAGTAGCAGCAGCCGCGGCAGTAGCAGCCGCGGCAGTAGCAGCCGCGTCGTCGGGCCGCCTGTCAGTGGCGCCCGCCGCCAGGTCGTGCCGGCGGTGGTGGCCGCGGCCACTACGGCTACTGCCGTCGCTCCCACTCATCATGTCGTCCGCCGCCGGCGCGGGTGCTACAGCCGCGATTGCTGGGTTGGGGCGGCTGCGGGCGGCGCGCGCAGCGACGGCAGCGGCAGTGGCTGCGGCATAGCTGGCAGCACGGCCCCGCCTCCGGCTGCCGCCGCCGCCGCCGCCGCCGCCGACGCCACCGAGCTCGTCGTCGCCTTCATGCCCGCTGCCGTACTCGCCGTACACGCCGGCCGCCGGCTCCGCCGCCTCGCAGTCCGGCCGCATCTCTACGGCACCCCGTCCTGCTACTGCCTCGCCGCGGCCACCGCCGCCGCCACCACCGCCACCACCGCCAACGCCGCCGACGCCGACGCTGACGCCACGCCCGCCCCAGTGCGCCATGTGCGCAAACAGCCGTTTCAGCCGCTCGTCCTCGCTGTCACCGCTGCCCTCGTCGTTCTCAGCTACAGCCGCCGCCTGCGCCGCCGCCCAGGCGCCTGCGTCAGCGGCGGCGGCGCCGCCGCCGCCGCCTCCCGTACAACCGCCGGCCCGACCACGGCCGCCGCCGGCGGCGCCGGCGCCGCTGCTGCTACTGCCAGTTGACTCGTCGTGCCAATGGCGCCGGCGGCGGCGGCTCAGTGCTATCCGCTGGCCCTGCCGCGCCGCCGCCATTGCGGCAGTAGCAGCCGTGGTGGCGGCGGCCGCCGCCGGCGTGATCTCTCGCACGCCGCCGCCGCCGCCACCGCCGCGGCCGCTGCCCCAGCGCTGGCGGCGCGCCGCCTGGCGGCTGGCCAGTGGCGGCGCCGCCGCCGAGCCCGCCGCCGCCGCCGCCTCCGTCACTGCCTCCGCCGCCGCCAATACGGCGGCACAGTCCAATAGGTCAGTGGCGCAGCGGCGGCCGGCGGCGCCGCCTCCGGCGGCAGCCGCCGCCGGGTGGCCGCTGGCGGCAGTGCCGGCTGTAGCAGCACCTGCCGCTTCCGACTGCTGCTGTAGCTGTAGCAGTGGCATGGCCAGCGGTGAGGGGTTGCGCGGCTGCTGCGGCTGCTGCTGCTGCTGCTGCTGCTGCAACGAAGCCCAACCCAGCTGTCTTCCCGACTCAGTCGCCGTCGGCGTCGGCGTTGACGCGGCCCATGCAGCCGCCGGCACCGGGTCCGGCAGACGCAGCACTGCGGCCGGCGGGCCCTCCCGCGCCGCATCCGCCGCCGCCGCCGCCGCCCCCGTCCGCGAGCGCGGCTGTAGCAGCCCCGCGGCTGTCGCCGCGGGCGGCGGCTGTAGCAGCTCCCAGGGCTGTAGCGGCGGCAGCTCCCCAGTGGCGGTGTTGTCCTCCACGTCAGCCGGCGTCATGTAGGCCGACGTGCCGCCTCCGCCGTCCTCGCTGCCCGTGCCGCCGCCGCCGTTACCGCTACCGCCGCCGTAACCGCCGCCTCCGCCGTAACCGCCGCCGTACCCACAATTCGCAAGACTGCCGCCGCGCGCGCCGCAGCCGCCGCCGCCGCTTCCAACCAACCGGCCGCCGGCCGTGCCTTGCTCCTGACTGTCACCCACACACCAGCAGCCGTCACCGCTTTCCGCCGCCGCCGCCGACCCAGAAGCCGCCGCCGCCGCCGCCGCCGCCAGCGTTGCCAGGTCACCGCCGTCGCCGTAGTGACCGCCGCCGCCGCGGCGGCGGCGGCCCCCGCTGTCGGCGCTCTCTTCGCTGCTGCCGCCGCACCTGCTGCCTCGCGTCGCCGTCGCCGCCGCTGCTGCCGCAGCCGCCGCGGAGGCTGCCGCCGTCATCCGGCAGAGGCACGGCAGCGGAGGGCGCTGCAGCTGCTAGCTAGCACCGGAAGCGGGGGGTGGGTGCGAGTCCCGGGGGCTGTCGAGTGTGCGCGAGTCGGGCAGTCGGCACGGGGGGCGGGGCCAGGCGTGAATTTTGTCAGGTAGAGAAAGAGCAGAAAGGGAGGAACAGAGGGCTAGGCGAACGCCGAACTGGGTCAAGGCGGCAAGAGGCAAGGAAGGATGGCTGGGAGCCCGTAAACCCCCTCGCGGCCTCACTGCTGCCCTCGACCCCGCGCGGCCTTTTTGGTTGCCTCGCCCGACTTGCCCACCTGGACGGGCTGGAAGTCGCAGGGGCGGCAGAGGCGCGCTGCAGCACAGCAGCAGCAGAGAAAGAAAAGCGCGGGAAGGAAGACAGGTGCCGGCCCGCGCGCGCAATCGGCGTCTCCCGCGGGTCCGAGGCAAACGCGCGCGGCACAGCTCGCTTGGCGGCCGGCTGCAGCAGCCTGCTCCTAAGGATGATTCAGAGAGCTTACAAGGGACGAGCTGGCTCCTGCTCGCTTGTTCACATACACGCGCTGCTCGCCAAACTTGAGACTTGCGAGGGGCAGCGATCTCAACGTCGCTGCGCCTCGACCCCTGCCTTCTGCTGTCCTTCTCCTGCCTAGCGCTTCTCTCTAAAGAAGGAACACAGCAGGGAATGTCAAAAGCTGTGAGCCCAAGTAGCGTTACATGCGACAGGATCATAATCTCCCAAGTTTGTGCATGTGCAATGATGCATGCGTGGCGCCACGCCTGCACCCCCACTCAACCTGCACCACCGCACACACGCACTTACGCGTCCTCAGCACGCCCCCTCCCCCCTCAGCAACCCTCAGCAACCCCCCTCAGCACCTGTGCTTCCTCCTCCTCTCCTGCTGCTCCTCCTCCTCCTGCTGCTGCTGCTGCTGCTGTGCGCCTCCTCCTCCTCCTCCTCCTACTGCTGCTGCCGCTCACTGCTCCTCCTCCTCCTCGTCCGCCCCAAACGACAGTATCCGCTTGTTTGTGTTGTTCTTGGGAGCAGCGATGCCCTTGGGAGCAACGCCCCCGCCGCCGGCGCCGCCGCCTCTCCCCGCCGCCTCCGAGCCTTTAGCACCCTTGCCACCCGCCACCGCCGCCGCCCCTGCAGGCGCTGCTGCCTCCCCCCGCTCCTCTCTCCCCGCCGCCGCTGCCCCTGCCGGCGCCGCCGCTGCCGCCGGCCCTGACCCACTCGCGCCCCCGCCTCCTCCCCCGCCGCCTCCGGCCTTCATCTTCTTGAATGTGTGCTTGCCCTCCCGGATCTGTTGAAACTCCATAAACTCTGCCTGTGTTAGGATGATGAGGAGGAGGGGAGAAGGCGGTGTAAGTTGGTTGGTGTTGGTTGCGGTGGTGGTTGCTGGTGTTGGTGGTGGCGGCGGTGAAGGTCGGCGAGTAAGGAGGCGCAAGGACATTCCGCCGCCACACCCGGGCAGGAGTGCAGGCAGCAGGTAAACACGCGCACCCCCCCCCAGCCCCCCACCCATCCACTACCACCCACCTGCACCCAACCACCTCTCACCCCATAATTCCCCCCAACCATCTTTGCACCCCCCCCCACCTCTGGACGTCGGCACTTCACTTCATATTTGATACACACCATCCCATGGATGGCTACCCCCCCCACACAACCTCAACCCCCCACCCCCCCCACACCCACACACACCCCATACACCCACACACACACGCACCCGCTCCGCCGCCTTCCTCAAACTGGCGTCGTCCGGCTCCAGCCCCATCGCTCGCTCGTAGGCCTCGCGCGCGTCGCCGTACAGCTTCAGCCCCATGCATGCCGCGCCCAGCCGCGCCCACCCCTTGGCCCAGTTGGGCTTGAGCGCAACGCAGCGGCGGCCGTCCGCCGCCGCCTCCTCCCAGTGCTCCAGGGCGGCGTGGGCGGCGGAGCGGTTGGAGAAGTAGATCTCGTTGCTGTTGGCGGTTGGTTGGTTGGTTTGGTGATTGGTTGGAGTTTTCGTGGCAGCCATCCCAGTCACGCAAAACACGCCCCCGAGCCCCAACCTAACCCCAGACCCGCAAACAATCTCCCCTTTCCCCTATGCACAACCCCCAAACCCACACCCGCGGCGCCCCCACCCCACCTCACCTGGGGTCCAGCTCTATGCACTTGCTGAACGCCGCCGCCGCCTCGGCATACCTCTTGCGGCCAAACAAGGTGTTGCCGCGCTCCTTCTCCTCCGCCGCCTCCGCCGCACGCAGCTGTCACAAGTAAGGGGGGGTGGCCCGGCGGGCGGTGGGGGCGGGCAGGGTGAGAACCACCTCCCCTCCCCTCTCCTCCCCTTCCCTACCCTACCGAACATATTCCAGTGGCTTGCAGTGCAGCCCAAGTTCTCGTACCCTCGCCCCTCCCCTCCCCTCCCCTCCCCTCCCCCTTGATTCCTCCTCCTCCTCCTCCCCCTCCCCTCCCCTCCCCTCCTCCCCTCCCCTCCCCTCCCT
>NC_057005.1:3952798-3955046 GCF_000002595.2 Chlamydomonas reinhardtii | reverse complement strand
CCCCTCCCCCTCCCCTCCCCTCCCCTCCCCTCCCCTCCCCTCCCCTCCCCTCCCCTCCCCTCCCCTCCCCGCCTCACCCTGCCCGCCAGTGTGGACCCAAACTCCGCCGCCAGCTCGGGGTTGTCAGCCATGGCGCGTTTCAGCGCGTCCTGTGACACATGGCCGCACATACACATGCAGATGCATTTCGCTCAGGACTGGCGCGCAGCTGCTACTGCTGCTACCAAGCACGCCACGCAGAGCACACGTCGTTACCCACAAGGCTGTCACCCCCCTGACAAGTCATACACAGCGGTGACAGCATCGCCCGCCACCACACACCATACACACACCATACACACACACGCACACACACACACACACACACACACACACACACACATACACACACACACACACACACACACACACACACGCACACACATACACACACACACACACACGCACACACATACACACACGCACGTGCCCACGCCCTGCCGTGCCGCACTCACCGCCTCTATGTTGTCCTCCCGATCATCCTCCTCCTCTTCATCCTCCTCGCCGCCGCGCCCCCCCGGCCCGCCCTCCACGACCGGCGCGTCCTCATCCACCGCCGGCTTGCCTAGCAGGTGGGTGTACCTGTGTGCGTGTGTGTACATGTGTGTGTGTGTGTGTATGCGTGTGTGTCACTGTGTGTGTATGTGTGTTTGCGCGCGTGTGTGTGTCAGCAGCACCGCAGGCCGCGTCGGCCGCACACGCACCGTGTGCCTGCTGCTCCCCTCCCTCCCCTCAAACCTTTGCCCTTCCCCCTCGCCCTCGTCTGCGATCTCCCCTTTCTTCCCTTGTCTCTCACTTCTGGAGGAACTTGGGCACCTGGCGTGTGTAGGACACGTCGCCGCCCTTTTTGGAGCCGCCCGCGCTGCCGCCACCGGTCATGCCCCGCCCGCTGAAGCCGCTAAACTGCTGCTTGTCCTGCGAACCCCCGACTTCGCCGAACTGGTCCTCTCGTTCTCCGCCTCCTCCTCGTCGCTTTCCCATTATGGCTGGCTGCTACAATGCACAGAAAGGGGCTGGTGGCGAGTCAACTTGCAAGTGTCTATTGGATTGGGCCTTCAGCGCGTTCACAAGTGTAATACGGGTTCATAAAAAGTATTTAACAAACAATCATGTCACTGAATACTGCTCAGGGCTCGGTCTACTCAAGAGTCCGATCACGACTTCCTCATGCAGCATCGGTTGTTAGTGCAAACTCATTATTAGTTGTCAGCCCTGCGACTGAATTGAGCAAAGTCGCAGCATGGCGCAAAAGAAGACCGGTCATACTGCACTTCACTTTCGTCTTTCGTCAAACCGAGGCCTTTCAGCAGCTTGGACATAGTCCATGCTATATCAACACCATAGACTCAAAATTACTTGTATAGAAAGTTTCCCGCGAACTGGCTCGGGACCCGCGCGTTTTCATGTGAGGGGTGTCCACTGCATATTTGCTCATTCTCTGATAATTTTGCTGCATCATAGCGGTTCCTAGGTAGTCAGCAGCGCAATGCTGCTCGCATTCGGGCAACCGGCGAGGACATGAGCTCCGGCCCTAGCAAGCGGCCCCCGGCCTCTTCCCTGGCGCCGGGGCCGCCCTCAGACGCAGGCGGCGCGGGGGCCCCGGCGCCCTCCGCGCCCGCGCCGCCCCCCGTCCGCACCGGCGCCGGCGCCGGCGCCAGCTCTGTGCCCACACAGCCCTCGGACCAGCTCCCCGCCGGCCGGCGCAACTCCCCCCGGCACAAACAGGCCGCTGCAGCCGCCGCCTCGGGGGGCGCTGCAGCGGGGGGCGCTGCCACGGGGGGCGCTGCCGCGGCCCCTGCCGCAGGCACCTCGGCGTCGCCCGCCGCCGCTGTAGCACCCGCTCCCCCATCCGCAACCTTACCCACAAGCTCAGCAGCAACAGCAACATCAGCAGCAACAGCAACAGCAACAGCAACAGCAGCCGTGGGGAACGGAGCCAGGCAGTACCAGCCGCACCCGCCGCCTCCAGCGGGCGCCGCGGCGGCGGGGCCGCCGGCTGCGGCGACAGCGGCGCCCGCGCCTGCGCCCGCGCCGCCCGGCTCGGCGGAGGCCAAGCATGCGTCGGTGGGTTGGCGGGCGCTGCGCGGCTGGGCTGGTTGGGTGTGGCTTTGAGGCGCCGGCCTCACCGCTTTGTGTGTGTGGGTTTGTGTATGGGTGTGTGTGGGTGTGTGTCGCTTGGCCGGGCAAACGCAGTCCATTGGGGCTGGGC
>NC_057005.1:3944734-3951214 GCF_000002595.2 Chlamydomonas reinhardtii | reverse complement strand
CGAGGATGAGGATGAGGACGAAGAGGATGAAGAAGAAGATGAAGAAGAAGATGAAGAGCTTGAGGGTGAAGACGAAGAAGAGGACGAGGATGAAGATGAGGATGAAGAGGAGGACGACGAGGAGGAGGACGAGGAGGAGGATGAAGAGGAGGAGGAGGACGAGGAGGAGGGCAGTGAGTGGACGGGCACGGAGACCAGTGGCATCACCGCCGCCACTGCCTCTGAGGACCCGGTGGCGGCGGCGGCGGCGCGGATTGCGGCGGCGCGGGCCGCGGGCGTGCCGCCGCCGGAGCTGACGGCCGCCAGCAGGCAGCTGGTGGCGCGGACGGAGGTCGCCAAGATCAAGGTGTGTGTGGGGTGCGTGTGTGTGGCGGTGTGTGTGGTGACGTGGCGTGGTTGGTATGCGCAAGCATAAATGCGCACGTGCACTTGCACACGCACCAAACGCATGGTGTTAGGCTATCTCCTAGCACAAACCGAACACACGCATGCACACCGTCGTGGTATCTTACCTTGCGTTCTCAAACAAGCACACACAAGCACTTGTGAAAGATGCCCCACCGACACAAACACACACGCACGCGGCCACGCCGCAGGACCTGGAGGGCACCCAGGTGGCTTTGGAGCGGCGGCGGCAGCAGCTGGAGCTGGAGGCGCAGGAGCTGGAGCTGGGCACGGGTAGGGATAGGGAGGGAGTGGTGGTTGGGGGTTGGGGGTGTGGTTGGTGGGTGTGGGTGGGTTGCATCAGTTATATAGATACAGCGGAATGTGTGCGGAACAGGCTACGCCCACTGCCCCCGCGCCGCCCACCTCTGGGATTGGAATGAAACTTCCCCACACCCGCCCACCTCTTGCGCCCGCTATGTCCCTCGCCCGGCACTGCTTTCAGAGATGCGGGAGCGGCGGCGGCGCAAGCAGCAGTCACTGTCGGAGGCAATCAAGGAAGACAAGCGGCTGGGAGACATGGAGCCCAAACAGGTGGGCGTGTGTGTGTGTGTGTGTGTGTGCGTGTGTGCGTGTGTGTGTGTGCGTGTGTGTGTTTGTGTGCGTGTGTGGTGGAGTGCGGCGTTTGTTTGCTTGTGTGGTTGTGTATGTGCGTGTGTGTATGCATGTGCGTGTCGAAGCACGAAGGATAGGACAAACACCCTTTGTGTGTGCATACATAATTGCATGCGTCACGCACAGGCAGGCATAGCTAGGAATGGCTGGACCTGCACCCCACCAGCACACTAAAACAATACAATACAAGCACTGCGGTGTGCGCCCGCAGGTTATTGCCGAGCTCATGGAGGGGGCCGGCAGCCGCCGCCCAGGCGGCGGCGGCGGCGGCGCCAGTGGCAGTGGCGGTGGCGCGTTGGATCGCTTCGTGGCGGCCAAGGATGCACTGCATCGGGTGCGTGTGCGTGTGGGATGGAATGGGCAGGAGCATGGCTTGAAGCCCATGCGGCCCCACTAAGAGTCATTTTGGGTCCCGAGGCGCAGGGGGAGCAATGTGGGTTGGATTTGCTACACATGCATGAGGAGTGAAGAATCCAGTTTTCTGGGATGGCTTGGCAATGGGTGGGCATTCCCAACGCGTGTCGTGTCGGACACGAAACACGCATGTCACCGAGCTGTCCCCTCCATCGTCGGTGACGAGTGCTGTTCCCCAAGATTGTCTAACGTACCAGAACGTACCGCTTCCTTCGCTAATCATGAATGCACCCCCCCCTCGCCGCGCCGCCGTCCCCGCGCACAGGCGGCGCTCCCCGGCGGCAAGCCCCCCGCGGCGGCGGCCTGGCAGGAGGAGGAGGGCCTTGCCGACCCGACAGGCCCGGGGCCACATGAGGGCCCGGGGGCGGTGGGGGCGGTGGGGCCGCGGCAGCAGTCCGTGGCCGCTGAGCTGCTGAGCGCCCTCAGGTGAGTGTGTTTACAGAGCACAAGGAAAACATTACGCGCAGGACAGGTGAGTGTGGGGCTGGTGCGTGTTAAAGAGCACAAGCGCAACGACAGTGTATGCGCTGCAGCAAAGCGACGGTTTACGGATGTTACCTGAAGTTACCTCGCATACCTGCTGCTGTGAGCCGCCGGTCTTGCCAACCGGCAATCGCGCAACCCCTGGTGTGTGTGTGTGTGTGTGTGTGTGTGTGTGTGTGTGTGTGTGTGTGTGTGTGTGTGTGTGTTAAAGAGCACAAGGAAAACATAGCGCAAAGACAGTGTATGCGATGCAGCAAAGCGAGTGTGTGTGTATGTGTGTGTGTGTGTGTATGTGTGTGTGTGCGTGTGCGTGTGTGTGGGTGTGTGTGTGCGTGTGTGTGGGTGTGTGTGTGGGTGTGTGGGTGGGCGCGTGTACTGCCGCACGTGTGCATGGAAGCGTCGTCGCCGGTTCGCCCCCGGTCCCGTCGACATCTCCGTTCCCCCTCCCGCCGTACACCTTGCCGCCCTCGCCCTCTTGCCAAACCCAACCCCATCTGTGAAGCGCCTCCCAAGCACCCCCCAACTCCGCAACACCGCCGCCCTCTCCTAGCCAAGTAGTCGTGCCTGCCCGGAACCCCACGCTCCTACTCGCAACCCGCAACCTCCAATTCTCAACCCCCACTTTCTTGAATAATCATGAATTTAACCCCCATGATGTAACCCCCAACCCACAGGCCGCGCTGGGACCCGGGCCGTGCCGCACAGGACGCCGCCGAGTTCGCCGCCGCAGGCGGCGGCGGCGGCGGCGCCGCCGCCGTACACAGCTGGACAATTGGCGGCAGTGGCGGCGGCGGCGGCGGCGGCGGGGCCTCCCCGCCGCCGCCGTGGGAGCTGGCGGCGGCGGCGCCCAGTGTGACGCTGGATGCGCTGGTGTCGGCCATACGACACGAGCTGCCGCAGCAGCAAGGGGCGCTGCAGAGCCTCAAGACGCAGGTGGGTAGTTTGGGTGTGTGCTTGTGTGTGTGTGGGGGGGGGGATGTAGTGTGTGGGGGGGGGGGGTATGCGTGTGTATGTGTGTGTGTGTGTATTAATGGCACAAGGAAACACGTAGGGCAGCGTATGTGTGTATCTTGTGTGTGTGCGTGTGTGCTTGTGTGTAGCTACTTGCGCGCGTCAACGTGGACAACACACTTTGTGGCCCGTTTGTGACTGTACGAACTCCTTCCCGTCGGCACCGCGTCCTCCTCCTTCTCTTCCTCCTCCTCCTTCTCCTCCCCCTCCCCTTTACATATTTGCAATCTAACCACTTCTTTCTCCACATGAACGGCTACCCCCCCCATCGCTACCACTTCTTTCATAAATCATGCATGAAACTCTCTCCCTCTCGCAGCATGCGGTGGTTGCTACCCGGCTGCAGTGGGCGCGGCAGCGGGAGGAAGATGCCGAGCTGGCACGAGCCACCCCCGCACACGACAAGGCGGCGGCGGCGGCGGCGGGCGGCGGCGGCGCGGCGGCGGCGGGACTGCGCGCGGCGGCGGCGGTGGCGGCGGCGGCGCGCGGCGGGGCGGCGGTGCGCGCTCGGTCTCAGGGGCTGAGGAGCATGTGCGAGTCACTGGTGGGTGGGGGCGTAGGGGGTGGGTGGGTGTGCATGGAGGTGGGGGTGGGTGGGGGGTGGGGGGGCGGCTGTGGATACCAGCCCAAAATTAAACCGGACCCAGTGGGGGGTGGGGTTGGTGGGGGTGGAACGGGCGTGTGCCATGTTGGGTGACAGGGTGACAGGCGGACAACTGTAACAAGATCCTTGCACGGCTCATGACCCTGCATGCACGTGCACTGCGACACCCTTAAACCCCTCATTTGCGCCCTGCCTCGTCCCCCCTACCACCTCCCTCCCCTCACCTCTCCTTGTGATTCAACCACTCAGTTCTCTACATGAACGGCCTCCCCCCCCACCGTCTACCAAACTTAGTAATAATGATTGTAACCCCCTTACCCCTCACCCCCCCTCACCCCCCCAGATCGGCGACATGCTGGATCTCACGTTGCAGCGGGTGGCGGCGCGGCCCAGTGCGGCGGCGGTGGCGGCGGAGGTGGCGGGATGGCGGGCGGCGCGGCCGGCGGCGCTGGCGGGCGTGTCGAGGCACGTGGCGGAGGCGGTCATGTGCGAGGTGGTGGACGAGATGATTGCAGAGGTGAGGGGGGGACTGAGGGGGAGGGGAGTACGGGATTGTACCCTCCTCCCCCCATTCCCTCGAGAGGTGGGGTAAGGGGGGGGGGGTGCGGGGGGTTTCCATGCATGATTAGCAATGCGTGGGACAAGGTGTTACATTCATGATTACACATGAAAGTGGTAAGCCGTAGACAGGGGTGCGGGGTGTGGGTGTGGTGGAGTTGTGGTCGTTGCCGCCTCCCGGCGAGGAGCGTGTGAGACGCGCATGCGGAGTGAGGGGTGGTGGCCAAGGCACGGGCAGACCACGCCGAGGAGATGAGGGCGGCGGGGAGGGCGGCGGGAGGGCGGGGAGAGCCCAGCCACCCCACCCCACCCCAACCAACCAACCCAAGCCACCCCCCCTCCTCCTCCCTGCCCTTGTGCTCTAACTCCACTCTCCATGAACGGCTACCACCTTTGGGCTCGGGCAAATGACCCCCCTACTCTTCTACCCCTCTACCATCCCTTTAGCTAATCATGAATGTAACCCCATTCACCCCCCTGCTGTCTACTTCACTACACTTCTCCAACCATCATTGCAACCCCCTTTTTGGGCTGGTATTTACAACCCCCCTCCTCCCCTCCTCCCCTCCTCTCCCCCCCTCCCCTCAAAGGCCTACGACGAGCAACGGCACTTGCAGTCGGCCGCCGACTCCTTCGCCTTTGACCTGCTTGTGGAGGCGGTGGCTTTCAGTCAGGCCAAGTACCAGTTCGGAGGCGGCGGCGGCTGGGGCGGCGCGGGCGGCGGCGGCAGGGACGGCGTGCGGTCACGGCTGCGGGAGGCGGAGGCGCGCCGCGAGGTGGGGGGGAGGGGGGCGGGAGGCCGTGCTTGTGTGTGTGTGTGTGTGTGGGGGGGGGGGTTACACGCATTAAGTTTACGGAGTGAAGTCGTAGGGGGTGGGTGGGTGTGTGGGTGAGCGTGTGGTTGTGCAGGTTGGTGTGGGTGCCAGTGATGTCCCTGGCCCCGGGGCCTCCTACCCCTTGCTCTGTACCGTCGTTGGGCGGGCTTTCGTTTCGTTTCTTAACTCACAGGCACAATCACACGCACACACACACAATCACACAATCACACACACACCGACAGGCACACGTGGCGCACTCCATCGCCGCCCGCCGCGCCGCCACACTGGCTCGTAACGCCAGCAAGGCTGCACACGTGGCCGCCGCGTCAGTCATGGCGGGAACCAGCGCCGCCGGCGCCGCCGCGGTGGCGGGCGGCGGCGGCGGCGGCGGCGGCGGGGATGCTGGTGGCGGCGGCGGCGGGGGGGATGAGGAGCTTGGGGGCGACGGGTACGATGACGACGCATATGCGGCGTACGTGCAGCAGGTGGCGGCGGCGTCCAAACCCATCAAGGTGAGGGATCGGCAGTGTGTGTGAATATGTGTGTGTGTGTTGGAAACACGAGGAATGTGTGTATGGTAGCTCAGGAGCTGCAGGAAGGGAAACATGTACGTGTGTGTGTGTGTGTGTGTGCGTGTGCGTGTGCGTGCTTGTCCTCATGCCCGTGACATCGTGGCAGGAGGTGGTTGCACGGGATAAGGCAGGCGCCGACACGGCACGCCTTGCAATCGTGCCCTTCCCTAAAATGAATGTAACCGGGCACATAGTCACCCCAACTCCCACCCCTCCGCCTCCCACCTCCCACCTTCCACCTTCAACCTCTCCACCTCCCACACCCAACCCCACACCCCACAACACCCGCAGGTGGGCGCGGTGCTGGATGAGGAGTTGGACGATGAGGCCATCTACGTGCTGCACCGCGCCTTTGACGACAGCGGCGGCGGCCGGCAGGAGGACAAGCAGCTGTACGTGCAGGGGCTCAAGGTGCGGGGGGGGGGGGGAGAGGAGGAGGGAGGGGAGGAGGGAGGGAGGGGGAGGAGGGAGGGAGGGGGAGGGCGAGGGGAGGGGAGGGGAGCGAATGCTAAGTCTATTACAACTCATCTGAATCAGCGGGACGGGCGGGCGGGCGTTGTTTTCAACACACACACACACATGTGATGTTTTCCTTGTGCTCTTTAACACACATACACATGGTCGCACACACACATGGGGTGTTTTGCTTGTGCTCTTTAACACACACAGTTAAACACACCCTGCACCGCACTCCCGCCCCCCCTGCCAACCCCCCTCCCCCCCCCCACCCCAACAGGCCATGCTTCAGGAGATGCGGCTGCGGCGCGGTGACGCCCCCTACGGCCACACACAGCAGCTGGCGGTGTACTGGCCGCCGCACATGAGAGTCAGCAGGGTGGGTGCGGGCGCCCGCAGGGGGGTGGGCCGCAGGAGGGGGGCGGGCGGGGCAGGGGGAAGGGGGGTAGGGATCGGTGGGCGGCGGGAGTTGGGGGGGGGGGGGGAGATTGTACATACCAGCCCA
>NC_057005.1:3939273-3940698 GCF_000002595.2 Chlamydomonas reinhardtii | reverse complement strand
ACACACACACACACACACACACACACACACACACACACACACACACACACACACACACACACACACACACACACACACGCCCCCGCCCCCGCCCCCGCCCCGCCCCGCCCCGCCCCGCCCCCCGCATTTTCTTCAGGCATGCTGGACGATGAGCACGAGGCGGCGTTGCTGGACGAGTTCCCCCTGGGCGACTTTCTGTTGGAGTGCCGCACGCTGTGGATGGTGGGTGGGAGGGTGGCAGGATTGGGTTGTAAGTACCAGCCCAAAGTAAACCGAACCCAATGCAAAAGAGCGAGGAGCAGAGCGTGGCCTATTCATGAATGCGGCATTACAAGAAGAGATTTATGCTTTGACAGCCGAGTCGGGGTTGATGAGTAATGTTATGAGTAAGCAAGGAAGTGGTTGGCGGTAGGCAACCTTTGAGGAACAGGGGGGGAGAGAGGCCTAACCTTGCCATGCTTCTGCCTTCTAAATCTTTCGTGCACATATGCTTTCGTGCACAAACATGTCTACCCACATGTGTACAAGCATAACACACATATGATATGTTCAGCACAACGACATCAACAACAACGACAACAATAACCCCACAGATCCGCTTCATCACCGACCGCAAGGGCCGCGTGCTGCGCGAGTCCATCCACCGGCCCCACGACGGCGGCGGCGGCGGCGGCGGCGGCGGGCGGCCGCTGGTTGTGAGCACCTACACGCTGCAGGGCGAGCTCGTGAGGCGGGCCAAGCAGTACGTGAGTGCGGGGGGGTGGGGGGGGGCTGTGGGGGTCTGGGGGGCTGTGCGGGTGGGGGGTTGGGGCTGTGCGGGTGGGGGGGTGGGGCTGTGGGGGGTGGAGGGTTGGGGGCTGTGGGGTTGGGGGCTGTGGGGGTTGGCTGTGGGAGTGGGGGGCTGTGGGGGTGGGGAGCCGTGGAATGGACATGGGAGTCGGGATGGGGCTGTGGGGAAAGTGCTGCTTTCCGATGGCACACACATACCCACCACCAGCACAACCACAACCACACACGCACAACCTTCCTCCTTCACACACACACACACACACACACACACACACACACACACACACACACACACACACACACACACACACACTCACAACCTTCCCCCCTTCAAACACAAAACACAACCACACACAGGCTGTGCATGCGGCGCTGCCGTACCGGGTGGTGGCGGCGGAGTTAACGCCCAGCCGGCGGGACCTGGTGGTGTGGTGTCACGTGGGGCCGCAGGCGGGCGACGTGGACAGCTTTGGATACTTCTCCGTGCATGTGGGTGTGGGCGTGTAATGTGTGTGTGGGGAGGGGGATGTGTTGGTGGGGGGAGCAGGTGTATGTGGGGGGGGAGGGGTTGTTTGTGTGCACGTCTCTCTGTGTGTGTGTGTGTGTGTGTGTGTGTGTGTGTGTGTGTGTGTGTGT
>NC_057005.1:3926443-3939120 GCF_000002595.2 Chlamydomonas reinhardtii | reverse complement strand
GTCCTCCTGGCTGCCACACGCCGCACTGCCGCTGGTTGCCCAAACCCAATGCCCCCACCACCGTTCCCACCACAAATGCAGCTGCAGTTCTCCTTGCCGCGCGACTGTTTCCTTACGGAATTGGTTCAACGTTAATCCCCACTACCCATGCGCCATGCCCCTCTCCCCCGTTCCACGGCCCCTCCCCACTTCTGAAATAATCATGACTGTAATCCCCCGCCCCCCTTCCCCGTCCCCCGCCCCCGCCCGTCCCCCCGCACACACACACACACGCACACACACACACACACACACACACACACACACACACACACACACACACACACACACAGGTCCTGAATGTGGAGGCTGGCTTTAAGCCCGCCACGCCGCGTGTTGAGATCTACGACCACTCCAGGTGGGAGCAGGGGGGGATGGGGCATAGGAGGAGGCATCGTTTCGTTTTTTCTACCACACACAAGCTTTACTACCACACACACACGGACACACACACGGACACACACACGCAACCCCCCCCCCCCCACACACACACACGCAACCCCCCCCACACACACACACACACACACACACACACACACACACACACACACACACAACCCTCCCCCCCTCCCCCCACACACACACACGCCCACGCACAGGGGTGCCTCGCCGCCCGCCTTCGCCGTGAGCCCGCGTGTGCCTGGCCTGGGCTCGGAGTACCTGGTGGTGGGGCTGGGCTGCGGACTGCTGGGCTTCTACAGGTGAGACAGGGAGGGGGGGGTTGTAAATACCAGCCCAAACTAAACCAAAACCAACGAAAACGGGGGAGGGAAGGAGGGAGATGGGGGGGGAGGGGGTTGCAAGGTTTTAGGGGTTGCGGGTTTGGGATGTCTCTCCACCATCCCCAGTAAGAAACCGGAGACACGTAGGACGCACAGTGGAGGACGCAGTACAAGGCAAGCTGACAAGGGCGGGGGGGTAGCGCTGCATTTGGGGAACGCAGGGGGCGATGATGGGGAATGCATGTGTGTATGTGTGCTGGCAAGCGATTTCATGCGGAGAGATGCATGCGGCAGCCGTCACAAGGCATCCCTGTGGCAGCTGCGTGCCGCCGCTGGCGTGGCTCTAGTAGTCTAGTGTCCCCAACTCCTTTGAACGACGCCGCTGCTGTTGCCTTCCCTGCCCCTCACACTTCACACTGCCCTCCACACTTCACACTTCCCTCCACACTCACCACTGCCCTCCACACTTCACACTTCCCTCCACACTCCACACTGCCCTCCACACTCACCATTGCCCTCCACATTTCCCTCCACACTCACCACTGCCCTCCACACTCCCCCACTCAGCTTGGCCAGTGGCGCGCTGGTGCGGGCGGTGCAGCTGCCGGGAGTGCCGCCGCGTGAGTGTGCGTGCGTGTGTGTGTGCGTGTGTGTATGTGCGTGTGTGTGTGGGGGGGGGGGTTGCGGGAGGGTTGCTTCCACGATTCCCATAGAGAAACCCAACACATCAGGACCCCACAGAGGGGCTTTGGTGGTTCCATGGGGACCAGACAGGGGGGACGCAACTTCCGTTCCAGTCACCCAGCTGCACCCGCAGGCTGTCCCTCCGGCAGTACACACACACCTCGATTGAATCACTCCGTTTCCCCGTGAACGGCTACATCCCACACACACACGCACACGCACACACACGCACACGCACACGCACACACACGCACACGCATGCATACACACAGAAAACACACACACATACGCCCCACCCACCCCACACGCCCCACACGCCCCCACCCACCCCCCCGCCTCCTACACAGAGGTGCGGCACTTTGTGGCTCTGTCGCTGTACACGGTGTCGCCGCAGCTGGAATGCCCCGCCGCAGGCCGATCATTCGTGGCCGTCACGCCGGCCGGCTCGCTTGCCGTACACGTGTACGAGCTGGACGACGACGCCGGGGTCAAGCAGGTGGGGGGGGGGCGTGTGTGTGTGTGTGTGTGTGTGTATATATGGGGGGGTTGCAAAGATTGGTACAGAGATGTGTAGCAAAGTAGACAGTAGGCGTAGGGGTGCGCGTACTGATGACTGACAGCGCCCACTGGTCAAGCGCCAGGGCCGCGGCGTCCCGATTTAACTTGCTGCATCTGAACCTTTAAATAGGGGGGGGGCGAAGCAGGTCGTTGAAGGGCAGGGCAGGGCGGGCAGGGGTGTGTGTGTGGGGGGGGCGTGTTTCTGTGTCTGTGTGTTTTCGGGAGGGAGGGTGCAAGAATGGTATGGTGGAGGGGTTGTTTACATTCACCAACGGGGGGGGCGTGCACACACAACGGGGGCTGGGCATGCAGGCGCGCGTGCGGGTGTGTGGGAGGCAGCCGAGGTTGCAACCGGAGCCCTCCTCCACTCGGCTCACCTCGCCACCCCTGACATCTCTGCATCCTCCCCCTGACATTTCTTCATTCTCCCCCTGACAGCTCTGCATTCTCCGCCGCTCCCCCTCGCGCCCTCCCGCACCCCCGCACGCAGGCAGTGGCGGTGGTGTCTTCCCTGGGTCCGCCGCCAGGTGCCGCGCCGCCGCCGCCGCCTCGGCCCGTGGTTCCGCCCAGCCAGGAGCCCGACCCGCTGGGGGGCGCCAACAACCGCTGGGCTACGGCCGTGGACATTATGGGCGTGACGCGGGGAGGAGGAGGAGGAGGCGGCGGCGGCGGCGGGCAGGAGGGTGGGGGAGGAGGCGGGGGTGGAGGAGGAGGAGGTGGGGGCCCGCTGCCGGCGGGACAGGGCGCGGCGGCGTTTGCCCAGGCGGCGGAGGCGCTCATGGCGGCGCAACACCAGCAGCAGCACCAGCACCAGCAGGGGCAGGGGCAGCAGCAGCAGGGGCAACAGCAGCCGGCGGCGGCGGCGCCGGCGGCCGTGCATTCGCCTCGGCCGCCGGGGCTGCCCAAGCCCGCACTGGCGGCGGCGGCGGCGCGAGCGGCCGCCGCCGCTGGTGGCGGCGGCGATGGCTCGGCGGCGGCAGCATCACCGCCGGCGTCGAACCGCCAGGTCCAGTTCAGCGCAGCGCCGCCGGCGGCTGGTGTGCTGTCGCCGCCGATGCCGGGGGATGCGTGGGGGGCGCCGGGGGGGCAGGCGGTGGGGGGGCCAGGCCGCGTGCCACCGCTCGCTCGGAGCGGGACGGAGGCGAGCAGCTTTGGCGGCACTGCAGCGGAGGCGGCGCGGCATGCGGCGCTGGAGGCGGCGAGGCTGGCGCGCGGGGGGAGGGGGGACGGGTGACGCGGCGGGAGGAGGGAGGGGGGAGGCAGGGGCGTGTGTGTGTGGTCGTGGTCGCAAGAGGACGAGAGCAAGTGTGTGATGGGTGCTGGACGGTGGACCGTGTTTTTGACGGCGGGTTGGTGTGTGGGTAGGTGGGTGTGTGATGGGACAGGGTTCAGGCAGGTGGGTGGGTGAGTGGGTGGGTGGTGAATGGGTGAACTTTGCACTGTCACTTAGCTCGGAATGTGCCTAATTGCCAGCCTACCCCAATTTGGCCCACTTGCCCGTGCGGCTGGCCCGCACGGATTCAGAGCCTGCCTGATTTAATTTTGCTTATATTAGATTATGATTATCCAAGGACTGGGAGGCCAGTAAGAGGGCGATTCCCGACCAGTCCCCGAAAACGACCCTGCGCGCCCGCCCAATTATTTGGCCCACTCGCCAGAGCCCACGCCCTGGTTCTCGAAAGCGTGCCTGACAACCCGGTTCTCTGCATATAAATTATCCTTTACGTGTAAGTGATAGCTTTGCGAGCTTGAATGGGCAAACAAGGGCTGGCCCTGCTGGGCTCGGTGCGGCGGATGCCGCTCCGGCGAGTGCCTGGGGACTGCATGAGTAAAGGCCCCTATAGCATCGAAATGGCATCATGTGACATACATAAAGGTCTCTGAACAGTTTCTGGACATGAATGTTAGTGAGAACCGAAGTCAAAATGTCAAATGTCGCGCTTGCTCGGACCCCGCCAATTCGGCTCGAAGCTATCTAGCTTACATCTTAGTGTGCAGATAACTCGACGGCATGAAATCTAGGAACAAAACACCGCCTATGCGAGATATGGCGTGTGGAGCAGACGGACTGCAGGCTAACTGGTTTGCGCGTCTGTTGATGTTTATCCTTTGGTGATTAGTGCACGCCAGAATGCGCCTGCAGACGACAAACGAAACAACATGTTGAGCATTTAAGGAGCGATGTGCACCCAGAACACTCCCAATCCTGCCCGGACGGTTGCAACAATCCTCATATGACATCTATAGGGTATCGAAATCGACAAATCGCCGGCAGGGATGACCAAAACGTCTCGCGGCCCGGTGGGCCAAGTTGGGGTCGCCCCTCAGTTTTCCCCCCAAAACCCGGCCCCCAGAATCCACTCGCCCAGCGCGCCCTTTTGACCCCCAACCCGTGCAATAATCATATATAGTGTTTATATCAATGTTTTGTCAAGTGCGGGCGCCTAGGAAGCCCTGTAGCGGTCTGGGCCAAAAGTGGGCCAAATATGGCACATTCCGAGCTAGTTGCGGACCGTGAGAATTGCTCAGGGGGGGGGGGGTAGAATCTTCCGAAACAGACCCCATGCCTCAAATGGATAGAGCTTAACGAGAAAATCACGAATCCGCTTTCAAAATTGAAAATGGGTTTCTGGATGCAAAGTTATGGCCCCTCAAAGTTGTCGGTCGGTCGGTCGGTCTGGCCCCACGAAGTTTTGCACAGGTTCGTGCCAAGTTTTGTTCCTAGCGCTGCTGTCCTGCAACACGCGGCGCAATGGGTGCAGCTCCACGATGCGTGCGTAGGTATACCCCAGGCTCAGCACACGTGCATAGTTTGGGGCAGTTTGGGGAGCGGCATGTCGGCATCTCGGGAGATGCCTGGGGAACTGGTCAGGGACAAGCCGGTGCCGGCCGGGTTTTGCATGGTGAAAGTGTCAGCACATTTCGCACTATCAAGTAACATCGGAATAAGCCGTTGCATAGCAGGCCAGTCTATCAGGATACTTGTCGGCAGACGGTTGGACATGTCTACATGTCCACATGTCGGTCGGCCAAAGTGTGTTCCCAAGGCGGATCATTTTACATAGCGATAGAGCTCACCGAGAGCAGTCGATTGGCACCAACCTGACAAAAAACTAAGGGGTTCTGAGGGGGTTTTGGGGGGTCGTACGGCAGGGGGGGTCGGTCGGTCGGTCGGTCGGGGGGTCCGGGAGTCAATGGGGTCAAAAAAGTCCGTTCCTACCCCCCCCCCCTGAATTGCTGGTCAGATTCCGAGGGGGTGTGGAGTGTGTGTCAGGCAGTAACATTGAGCAAAGAGGCTGGGCGGGAGAGCAGCGCGTGTGGTTTCACACCGCCTCGGGGGGTGCGGAACAGCTCATGCCTCTGACCGAGGGAGCGGAGCGGCGTGCGCTACGGCTTGCAAGCACCCAACTCTGGCGTCGTTTCCTTGCAGCATCTTCCAGCGTCTGGTTCCGTCGTCTCATTGGCTGGGCCATACCCGCTACTTGCGCCGCTGCTGCTGTCAGACAGTGCAATCGGCAGCTGCACATTGTCCTGAACGTTGACAATCCTGGCATGGCCGGCACTTCCGCCGCTGCTGCTGTCAGACAGTCCGTGATCCGGCCCGCCCGCTAACCCCCCTCGCCCGCCCCGAGGCCTCTGCTCTTGCGCTGCAGCCAACCGCCGCACCGCCCCGTCCAGCACCCCACAGCCCCAAATCAAACAACACCATAACATCATCAATAGCACCGAATCTGCGGCTCTGCATCGCGAGTGTGGCGTTGCGGTGTGTTTGTGTGGTGCTATCGCCTGGCCGGGCGCCCGGAGCGTGAGGAATGCGCGGCAGCAAACTTTCTTCCTTGACCTTTCTCCACCGTGCCGGTTGCTTTATCCCATACACCGGCCCCATCCCTAGAAATACTTGTCGTCATTCACGCGTGAGAAATTCAGCTGAGAAGGCAGCCACCTCAGCACATCATTGCCTTACACGGAGTTTGTCGCATACAGGTAAACAATCACCTGGCACCCACCGGCCCATCCCGCGCCATGCAAGCCCGGCCTGTGCCGTCACACGACGCCTGCCCAGCCGCCACCGCTAGCGGCCGCTGGCGCGGGCCAGCCAGTGGTGCCTCAATGCCTGCGCAGCTGAAAACCTGTTGCCCAGCAGCCGCCGGCGCAGCTCCTGGCCCGAGTCCTCCAGCGGAAACGACAAGTGGCTCATCAGCTGCTCCGCCACCATCCGCATGTCCGACTGCGCCGTGTACTTGCCATCGTCCAGCGTGCGCTCACTCCAGAACGGCAGGGGAAACGGCTCCTTGCTGCGAGTAATAACAATTGAAATGCGCGGACGAGGCTTTGTTATGCGTCTGCATGCTGTTCTTATACGCAGCTTGGCAAAACGCGCCGCAAGCCACGACCAGCAAGTGGTGGGACTCAACAGGCACTATAACTCGTAAGCTGCCAACACATGTGCTCACCTGCAGTCACACCCCTCCTGGCCTGCGTGCTCCAGGTCAATCAGGAGCCAGCGCTTCTCAGCGGGCAGGAAAATGACGTTGGGCCAGCGCACATCGCGGTGCACATAGCCTGCACGCGCCGTGCAAGGGACCAGGGTGACAAGTAGGGACTGAAACCCGCTAAAGCCGGGCCGCCGCCCAGGCAGCCGTCGTTGCGAGTTGCACGTGATCAGGACAGCGGCACCAGCGCTTTTTGAAACCAAACCAAAGCTGCTGTTGACTCATCACGATCGCACCTTCGCTGTGCAGCGCCGCCAGGCCGCGCAGCACGCCCAGCACGGCGCACGCGAGGTCGGACTCTGTGGCTGGCGGGCCCATGCAGGGCTGACCCACCGGGGCCAGGTGCACGACGTAGGTGTCGTCATGCTGCTGCAGCCGCGGGCCGGCAACCCCGTTCACGTTGCACGCCTGGATGATGCTCAGCCTGTGCTTCCGCTCCGACATCTTGCCATAGAGCTCTTGCAACAGCTTAAAGCTTGTGTAGCGCGCGTGCAGCGAGAACTGCCGAATGGACTTGCGGAAGAAGCCTGGAGCGGCGGGGCAATGCGTGCGTGCAATTTATGTGGACGGTAAAGGGCGCAAGTCTCAAGCAGGGCGTCCGGCGGAATAGAAATCTTACCAGCAAGCACAGAAACCGAAAGCAATCAGGAGAGGCAACGAATGCAGGAATGCAACTGGCTGGGAGCAAAGTATGAGCCGATCTGTATGAACGCAGCGGCCTTCGCGCACTTACCCGGCAGCAGGCAGTAGGTGCGCAGGCCGTCCGGCGAAGACACGACTTGCCCCATGCCGATGGGAGCGGTCGGCCCCTGCGACGCGTACCCGGCCAGCAGCCGCCAGATGTTGAACGAGGCAGTCAACGCCTGCAGCCGGGCCGGCGCCGTGGCGAGGTCCATTATGCCGCTGATTGGCGTCGCCTGCACCCCACCAGACCTGTTAAAGAGAACAAGGCCAGTACGTGGCATCTGGGCGCATTGATTACTGGCCCGCAACACCAGGTTCGGCACGGCATACCGGTTGGTATGGTTACTCGCCATCGGCCCAGCAAAGACTTCAGGCGAACACGTACCCGACATGCTCGATGCAGAAAAACTACAACGGGAGAGGCACAGCACACAGGACGGGGCAGGTTAGCATCGGTTACACGGTTACACAACCAGTGCCTGACGGGTGTACAGATGGCGCCAGACATCAGGCTGCAAAATACAGATTGCAGGCGCACCTGGAGCACGGCGCCTGCGGCGGCGTAGGCCAGCATGCTGGGCAGCGGCGTGTGCGGCAGTAGGCCCGCTGCCCATGCATCCGAAACCTTGGTTGTGAGCTCCTGGACAGCGTGCTGCAGCTCGGACGCCGCCGCCTTTTCCTCTCCTTTCAGCAGCAGAACGCTGTTGACCCAGGCCAGGAAGTCGGGCCGCAGGTTCCCGGCTGTACGAAGCAGAGAAGGCCCGAGGCAGGCATCGAGGGCAACGTGGGTGTATGAGCGGTTGGCGCAGCAGGGGCGCGGGTGCAGGGGCGCGGGCGCGACAAGAGTGCGCAGGAATACATTTCGTGACCTACAAATAGTGCGCATACCCTGACAGGCACTCACTCGTCGCTCCGCTTGTGCCAACCCTGTTCCGGTCCATGAGGATGGGCGGCCCAGGCAGATACCTCATGACGAGCCGCAGCGTATCCTCCAGCACTGCACGGGTCGTGTGCCCCGTGTACATCTCCGACCCGACAAGGGGCTCGAAGTCCACCATCACATGCCGCACGTGCGCTGCAAGCGCGTCGGCAGACGCAGCCTGTGTGTGAACGGAAACACACATGCAGCTCACGGCCGTCCATCCGCGCTCGTGCGAGCAGACATGCGCAGCCAGCGTCAACCATTCCTCCTACCTCCTGTGAGTCGTCCGTTGATACCAACGGCCCCCGCAGCTCCGCATTCTGCTGGAACAGCCGCCGCGCAACCGAGGCCGGCAAGGGCAAGCCCGGGGTAATGCGCTCCGCCAAGCACTCCCTGAGCGCCTGAGCGCCCCTCCACAGAGTGCCCGCCGCGAACGGGGGGAGACACGCGCGAAGGCGTGTTGCCGTCGTGTCGTCCGCTGCTGCATGTGCAGCGCGGTAGCAGCAGGTGCCGCAGGATGCGCAAAGCCAAATAGTTGCACTCACCGCCACCTCCCACGCTCGCGCCCAGCGCCAGGCTTGGAGTCCGCCCTGCAGATTGACAGAAAGAGATGAGGCCCTTCAAACCTTTCAACCCAAGGACGCCATTAAGCGCACCTCCGATAGCAATCTTTAGCACCGTTTGTTGCCGAACGTTCAGGCTCGGCTCAGCAGGATCTAGCCCAAAGAAGGCATCGCCAGGCTCATCATCCACGTTAAAACCAAAGCGTTGAAGGGTATCAATAATTGGTTGAACGGAGGTAGCGTCCTCTCCCTTGACAAGAAGGCGCTGGCGAATGCTTGCCATATTTACTTGTTGACTATAATCGGCCTATGCGGCGCAGATAACAGAGTGTCCCGACTGTTCTATGGAGGAATGGGCTTAAGATTGCGGTCAGACTCCGCTACCCCGCACACACCTCCATCCGCGGCCAGCTCGCTCTGGCACCCTTACCCCGCAGACCTTGTGTATATGGATCCAGACTTCCTCGTCTGCGCCTGTCAGCTCATACTCAGTTCATAAATAGACACATTAACGCGCCCGAGCCAAAATCCCCCGCACTCATGTGAACTTGGCCTTCGCACAGCCAAGCTGGCATGGCGCAACCTGGTCAATGTGACCGGTCAGCCCATTCCGCGCCTCCGTCCACTTCGCACGAAACCATCCCTTTCCATGTGTCTCCCTTTCATAGACGGCGTGCTGACGGTCCATAACGGGCGGGCGTTTTTGAAAACGAGCTCAGTTTCAGGTCGTTCGAAAACGCGCTCAGCTTCAGGTCATTTGAGAAGGCGCTGAGCGCCGTGGGGCGCCCGCCAACCTGCCAACTGAAGGTTGCAGTAACCCACGGCCAGCGCTCGCGGGAAGGAGGCCAGGTCGTTCGAAAACGAGCTAAGCCTGGTTGGCCGCCCCACCAGGTCCGCATACGCCACATTAGCGTACCTGTCTGCATATACCGTGCCGCCCACGTCCAGCTCATACTGCGGGGCGGGCTGGTTGATACCCACACAATTGGTGTCCGCTACGGATGCGCTGCTGCAGGGGCTGCAGAGTGAGGTGCGCGCACTCAAGTCCGAGAACATGGGCCTGCATGACCACATCGACCAGGCGTGGGGCCAGGTGGCACTGCCGTGTTCAAGCCTCCCTCCTACCCAAGTGATAGCGACTTCACCAGCACTGCCTACGGCGCGGGCGGTGGCAGTAGCAGCAGCGGCGGCTCCTCTGGCGGCGGCCCGCCTGCCCCTCGCCGCGCGCCCAGCGTGCAGATGCAAGACGCGGCCAGCGCCAGCGCCGTGCCCATGCCCAAGATGCCACCCATGCTCTTGGCCCCACCGCCGCAGCAGCCCGTCATGACGCCACCAGCCACTATGCTCGCGCTGCCGCCGGCCCCCCCAGCAGTGGTGTTTATGCCACCTTCACTGGTTGTGCAGGGTCCGGAGGCCAGCATGGATGGCAGCAGCGGCTCTTCAAGCGGCGGACCCACCATCAAGCATGAGCCCAGCCGCCACCGCACATCCATCACGATCGATGACTCAACCTCGGCAATTAGCAGCCGCGGCAGCAACAACATGACCCAGGCTGTGCGCCGCCATGCCGCGGCTGCTACTGCCACTACTGCGGTCCAGCAGTCCACACAAGGCACTGTTGGGTCCACGATTGCCCCGCTGCCCACAATCAAGCCAGAGCCCACCGCGCGCGCGCAGCCGCGCGCCAAGACCCCCACCGCCTCATCCACCTCGACGGAAGACAGTGGTGGCAGTGACCCTTCGGTGAACAGCCCTGGAGTAAAGCAGGCCGTGGCGGTGCGCAGCAGCGGCACCGGCACCAGCCGCGCACTAGCCAAGTACAGCCGGCGGTTCTCAGAGTTGACCAAGGAGCTGGACCAGCCTGCGACCAGCGCAAGCGCAAAGGACACCCGCCGCCGCTTGCATGAGCTGGCCTTTGCCATGGGAAGTGAGGTGAACGACAAGGCTCTGATGGACCTGACCAAGTCAAAGGCACACCGCAGCTACTACAACAAGGTGAGTGAGGGTGTTTCCCGCGCGCTCGTCAGCAAGAAGGCAGATTGAGGAAAATTTTCTCACACTCCTCCAAAACACACACGCACACGCAAACAGGAGCCATGGCAGCCCCGATGGCAAGCAGTGGTTACCCTAGCAACCTGCTCGCGGCGCGGAGCCGGACGCGGAGACGCTGCAGAACTATAATGACATCGCCGTGCCTGGTCTGCAGAAGTCCCAAAAGGACTATTAACTCGAGCAGGCCTCCAAGAAGAAGCAGGAAATGGAGGCGCTCGTTGCGGATGTCATGCGCAAGAAGGCGACCGCGCTGGAGGAGGCGCGCACGAGTGAGGCGGCCAAGCGCGCGCGTGCGGACCTGGAGGAGAGCGCGGAGAAGCGGCGCCGTGTCACCGCCCAAATGCAGCTGCCGCCCGTGTACCTCTCCAGCCAGCCGCTGCTGTCGCTCAGCGACCCCCTGGGCGACCTGGGGCTGCTGCCGCCGCTGCCGTCGCCGGCGGACGGCGGTGATGAGGAGGGTCTGGGAGACGGCGATGAGCATGTGGAGCTGCCGCCGCCGCCCGCGCTGGCGCTGCCCGCCCCTCTAGTGCAGGCACTGCAGCAGCACCAACGCCCTCAGCAGCAGCAGCAGCAGCAGCAGCAGCAGCAGCAGCCCTCCATGCCGCCGCCGCGCGCGGCGGCGGCGGCTCCCACTCCACCGCAGGGCCTGGCGGCGGCGGCGGTCGCGACGGGCCTGGCGGCGGCGCAGGGGCGCGTGCGGCAGGTTGTGTCGCGCATCGACGCGGGGCTGGGGCTTGGTGCTAGCGGTTCGGGTGAGGGGGGCAAGCAGGGCGTTGAGCCGCGCGTGGGGTCTGAGCCGCCCGCTGGCGGCGCTGGCAGCAACGCTGAGCCCATGAGCATGTCGCAGTAGCACACTGCTTGCAATTGTAACGGAAATGCCGCCGCCGAGTTCCCCTGTGCCCCGCCCGCGCGTGCACACCAGCGACTGTCATGCACACCAGCGAGTCCCGCTCGCGCTGCAGCCCAACTGTCAACCGTGTGAAACCGTGTGCGCCCAGAGGCAACCATAATTATGTGCCTCTGGTGTGTGCGCTGTGGGTGTGGGGCGTCGACGTGGGCGTCGCCGGACTACGTGCCCGGTGTACCTGCGTTGACGCCTCGCCGGTTTGATTGCGCCTCGTGCGCTAGTGCGGTTTGCTGTACGTTGGTGGGGCTCTGGCGGGCTTTGGCTTAGCTTCGACTCGCTGTGCAGTTGCCGAGACACGCTTTACGCGGAGACCTGTTGCACGGTTGTGGAAGGTAGGTCGGTAGCCAACTGGGGGGAGGGTGGTTTCCTTTCGGGCCGGAGATGGTCCCTCTTGACCTGGGTGCTGGGCACCCTTGCTTGGTCGGATTGTCCCTTCTTTGTAATATCGCAACCTTATGGAAACCGGGTGAGCCCCATGCGTCTCTCTGAGTTTACACGCAGCTCTCACACGCAGCTTCCCAGACGGCGCGCGCACGACTATGCACTCCCACTCGCGTGCCGCGCCAACCACCAGCCTCCGCCGTGCTCCACCGTGCTCAGACGCAGCTTCCCACACGTGTGCGTGCTCAACTGTCAGCTCCCACTCGTGCGCCTGCCGACTAGCACCAACTGCCTGTGTGCGTCACTACAGTCAGGTAGCTTCCGAGCCGGGCCGCCGTACAACTACCTGCTCACACTCGCGCAGCTGCCGACTACCACGCTACCTCCTGTACGGCTGAGGGGGGTTGGGGTGCCGTACATGAGTTAGTTGGGGGTTAGTCGGAGCTGTCCTAGAACCCCCATTATACTATTTTTTCAGCACCTGCAAGCGTCACAACGCGTCAGCAGTCAGCAGCAGCCAGCCCATGCTCCCACTCCACCCGCCCTTGCACTCCTGCCTCATTCCGCTGCTCTTGCTGCGCCCACCACGGCGCCACCGCCCCTGCACCTGCACCTGCATCTGACGCGGCGGCGGCGGCGAGCACCCACAGCACAAAGCACCACCACCAGTAC
>NC_057005.1:3846443-3921443 GCF_000002595.2 Chlamydomonas reinhardtii | reverse complement strand
GAGGCCGCAAGGCCGCGAGGTCGCGAAGTTGGGTACAGTGCCCGCCTCCACCCCCAACCCCACCCCCACTGCCGTATACAGCCTGTGCACTCACTCCCCCCTGCAGCCGAGAGGTCTGGAACTAACTACCCCCGCACCACCCACGCACACTTCGCAACTCATTTCTCTGCGCGTTTTGTTTTCCTTGTGCTCGCTACCACACTTCCCATCCTGATTTGCCTCTTCTTATCTAGCTCGCTTGCCTGCGCACCTCGCCGAACAGCTGCGAGATCTCGGGCGACGTCACGAAGTCGCCGGCGGCTCCGAACACGTCCCGGGACATGTAGAAGCCTCCCTGGGGGCTGGTAAGGCAGTCCTGGGGGAGCAGGGGGGGGGAGCAGGGGGGGGAGGGGCAGTGAGGGAGGCTGTACATATCAGCCCGAATTACGGTAACCCAATGCAAAAGAGCGCGGAGGAGAGCGTGGCCTATGCTTTGACAACGGAGCGGCCCCGACAAGGCCCCATCCCGCGCTGGATACGTCAGCGCCGCAGGAAAACCTGCCGATATGCCCAACCCGCTGCCGTCCGCATGCCTTGCCCGGGGCTGGGGCTCTTGCGCGTGGGGCCGTGCGCGCATACACACACATGTGCGTGTTGCACCCGCACCCACGACCGCACCCGCACCCGCACCCGCACCCTGTCTCGAGGGCGGGGCAGGGCTACACACGCACCTGCATGTATTCCGAGATGGAGATGGGGCCGCCCCGGACCTGTGGCGTGTGGTGTGTGTGGTGTGTGGTGCGGTGTGTATTCATGCGACGCATGGAGGTCACGATACATGGAGGGCTGAGGTGCACACGGGGCGCAAGGCGGCCCCGAAGAGCAACAGTCGAGGGGTGATGGGCAGACTGCGAGCTGCGAGTGAGTGCCGTGCTTGGCGGGCGGCAGCTGAACTCGACAGATGCAGGACAGAGCGAATTCAACAATTACCATGATTTTCGCTTTGATGTGAGCGAGCAGCGCGCTCGCCGAGTCCGGCGATGTGGAGAACGACCGCGCATCATGCCCTCCGAGCAGCGTACTAAGGCTTTGAACCCCAGAGTTTCTGAATTTGCGTGCATGTAGTGCAGCGCATCTGAGTAATTGAACACTTGCTTGGGTTGCCATGTTGCACCCCACGCGAACGAAAGCTACTGCTGCGCGGCTGGCTGTCCACGCGTTGTTACAATTACTTGTACATGAGGTACAGTACTGTACAGCTACGGGAAAATGCGAGGAGGAACCAAGTCGCATAAAACTCAGGAAGTGGCGCTGTCATCCGCTGTGACGCTCCAATGCACAGGGCCTTCACCGCCGTCAACCCCAGCACTCCCTTCCGCGGCCTTCAATGCAAAGCACATAAGCACGACACTCGTCAAGAACATCGTCACTTCACCAGTTCGCCTCACAGGTCTCCTCCCATGCTCCGGCCTGAAACGCAATGCCATCAAACATCATGCCATCCTCTGATCTACCCATGCCGGGGCAGGCTCCCATCAGCCGTCGCCAAGCCACAAACGACCCAGCTGAAGTCGCAACTCGCCAGATGATCACCTATAGGCCGAAGCCAAGCTGAGTCAAGGAAGGCGTGTGTTCAGAACGGCGCGGTGTGCACGTTGTCCCGCAGTCCCGCTAGCCGTCACCCCCTAACCTACTCACAAAACAGCCAGCGCGCAACAGTTGATGTACACGCACGCCCCCACAAAGGCCCCAAGCAAGTCCTTATTTTCCTGTTATTGCGATCTATGTGTTTGGGCTCGGGCACACAGCCCCACTGCCGCTACAGCACTCCCTCTGCCTGCAACAGCCGCACCACCTCGCCCGCACACCCCCACGCCAGCGTCAGCCCCGCGCCGCCGTGGCCGTAGTTGTGAACCACCAGCGGCGCAGCAGCCCCACCACCACTGGTACCAATGTTGCCACTGCCACTGCCACCGCCACTGCCACTGCCACTGCCGCTGCCACTGCTGGTGCGGTCGACCTCCAGCCTCAGGTGTGTGCGGCCCGGCCTCAGCCCCACCCAGTCGCTCACGACCTGCGGCGGCGGCGCCGGCGGCGGCAGGCAGGCAGGCAGGCGGCGGTCGGTCGGTCGGTAGAGCCAAACAGGCCCACAGGGCGGAGCAGCCATCAAACAGTAAACGCGCAGGTGCGCTGCCGCATACGTGCATAGCTTTTTGTCGTCCGCTTAGCTTATCGTAGTGTGCTAGCTTGCTCCACTCGGCCTAGTCAGCAACTTCTCCGCACCGACGGCCAGCCGCGCCCCGGCCGGCCCTGAAACCGCGCACCCGCCCCCCACGGCCGCCCCATTCCTCACCTCTGCATGCTCCAGTGACGGCAGCAGCCTCTTGCAGCCCTCCAGGATGTTCCGGCGGTCCGCCTCGGACACCTCCAGGCTGTAGCTCCCCACCTGGCCAGTGCCGCCCAGGACCACCGTGTCCCTGTGTGCTTTTAAAATATGGGGCCGAAGGAAAAACACCAAAACGGGAGAAGGAGAAATGATTGGTTTGGCGGCGTGCATGTGTAAGTAGGAGTGTGTGGGGTCCATGTGATGTTTTGACGTTACACGCGCACACATGCAGCGGCGGCGTGCAGGGAAGGGTTGTGGTACGCCATGCATGCCCGGAACCGACGGCGAACGCGTTGTTTGGCCAGGATTTGGATATGAAGATGGACAGAGATGGGGCACGAGAATAATGAGCAGAAAGAAGTGTACGTGCGTAGCCTGGCTCCGACAATGTGCTAAATGTAAAAACGGAGCGAGTCACGCGTATGGCGTTCGTCACGCGTAGGCAGCGCTCGCTTCCCAGGCACTCGCCTGTTTGGGATGATGTAGTAGGGGTCAAAGAAGTAGGCCTGGGTGATCCAGGGGGCGCGCACACGCAGGATCTGGCCGCGGATGGGGTACACCTGCGGCCAGAAGCCGCACCGGCGGACGTGGAAGGGCGGGGCGGGCAGGGGCGTGTGTGTATGTGTTTGTGTGTGTGTGTGTGTGTGTGTGTGTGTGTGTGTGTGTGTGTGTGTGTGTGTGTGTGTGTGTGTATATGTGCGGTGTGTTTGGGTGTACGAGAGCGACCAGAAAGCGAGTGCGTGCAATGCGTTTGGCCGCGTGACGTGCGCTGCGAATGCGGGAGAAAGCAAGGACCGTGCATGCGCCACACGGTGCGACGCATTTGCTGTACATGCATGGGCAAGGGCGTGCGGTTCTGCCGCCGCACGTGGTCATCAACACGATCGCGCCCTCCCAATCCCCTGATTGGCGTTCCTTCCACAAGCCATACCATACCCCAGGGAGGGCCATCCCCGCCCTCACCTACTTCCAATCTCGCCCCCAGCCCCTCGCACCCCGCACCTGCTCGTCGCCTAGCAGCTGCCGCGACCCCAGCCCCGCCGTGTTGATCACCACGTCAGGCCACACGCCGCCGCCGCCGCCGCCGCCGCCACTACGACCGCCACCACCGCCATCAGCTCCCTCGGCCGCCCGCAGCGCCGCCGGCAGCTCCTCCAGACCGGCCAGCCGCCCAGGCAGCCGCAGCAGCCGCCCGCCCAGAGCCTCCACCTGCAGGGGCGCGTACGGCAACAGGCGGCGCGGCGGCAGGGGTGTACAGCAGCCGTACTGCACCGTACATGCGGGACGGGAGTGAGTACAGTCACAAGGGGACGCGCCGCGGCCCTGCACCGGCCTCGCGAACAATCCCCCACACGTTTTCGTTGGTTTTGGTTAAGTTTGGGCTGGTATATACAACCCCCACACGCACGCGCGCGCGCCTCGCCACCCTATGCCGCCATGCCGCCCACCTTGGCGGTGAGCCAGGGCAGGTAGCGGGCGCCCTCGCACACCACCGAGTTCCAGTGGTAGCCCCAGTTGCACGGCAGAGGCGCCGGCGCCGGCTGCCGCGCTGCTGCAGACCCGCCGTCGCCGCCGCCGCCGCTGCCGCCGCCAGCCGCCGCCGCAGCAGCCGCCGCCGCGGCGCCGCCGCGGCGCACCTGGTCCAGCATGCGCTCATCCATCATCTGCGTGAATACACACATCGGCTTTCGTTTCGTCTTGACATTTACTGCTTGTGCAATCTAACACACCAGCCACACACCAACCACTCTTCATCACATACCCAGTCTGCATTTCCCCTATCTCGTGTTTGTTATAACAAACAGACGCAGGGGGCCCATGGCAAGTGCTGTCCGGTGGGCCTGCTGGCCTAGCTAGGGGGCATGTCAACGCGGCGCCGTGCCCTCCCCCTTCCTCGCTCTTTGCATGGGGTTCAGTGTAGTTTGGGCCGGTATCTACAATCCCCCGCCCGCCAGTCTGCCCCCCTTTCTGCCGCGGGTAGCTTCCCGATACGATACCTGAAAGTTGTAGACCGCATCCCGCCAGAATGGCAGCGGCTGCGGCTCCGGATAGAAACTGTAGGGGGCAGCGGCGCGGTGTGCGCGGGGATACGCAAAGGCGCATGTGTTGCGGCGGCCAGCCGGCTGGGTGCAAGAGTGTCAAACACGTCCCACACCACGAGACGACATGCAGTGGCACGATGCGGCAGCTTGGTCGCCCGGCCTGCCGCCCCCTCCCCCTCGCTCTATTGCATTGGGTTCGGCTGAGCTTGGGCTTAGTTCGTAAGTTTACAACCCACCCTGGGTGGCCTTTCGGATAATGATGATGGGACTTACTCGTCAGGTCATGGGGCAAGTAACCCCCAGCCTTCCTAAACACACACACGCCCTCCCCACCTGTTCACTGCACACAGCGCCACGCCTGCCGCCACCGCCTCCTCCGAGTGCGCCAGTTGCATGAGGTGTGTGAAGGTGTCGGCGCCCCACACGTTGATCAGCGACTCCGGCGTGTCTATGTCACCAGCACAACATGTAGGTTGGAGGGGCCGGCATGTATGCAGGCAGGCAGGGGAAAGCAAGCACTGTCACATGCATGCATGCCGCGAAGTAGGGCGTGTGCGTGTCTGTGTGTTGCGCGTGTTCACCTGGGAGGGTGTGTGGGCATGATGGAGTGCGGGCATGTGCAGGGGCAGGGCGGGGTGGCGGCAGGGTGGGGGTAGGGCGGGGGCAGGGTGGGGGCAGGGTGGGGATAGGGTGGGGGCAGGTGGGGGTTGTACATACCAGCCCAAACTAAACCAAACCAAGCTAAAGGGGGGTGGAAGGGGGGTTTATGTGCCCGAGTCCAATGAAATAGGTCCCAATAATCAAGGCGGGGGGGGGGTCGCCGGGGCGAGCAGGCGGTGGAGCGAGGGGGGCGGGCCGGGAGGCGTACAGGATCCGGTGCCAGCACGCGCACAGCATCCTCACGTACTGGGGCAGCGCAGCCCTCAAAGCCCCGTGCCTGCCGTGTGACCGCACGCCTACCCGCCCACAAGGCACCGGCGCCCGCGCACACGCAGGCACCCGCACCCGCACCGGCACCCGCACTGGCGCGCTGCCTACCCCAGGCACCAGTGATTCCCATGCCACCCCCCCCCCCCCCACACACACACACATGCGCTGCCACCGCTACTCCCCCCTGCTCTCAGCTGCACCCCGGGGCACTGCGCCCGCCTGACAGGATCATCTGAATGATGCCCCCCTCCCCGGCGTCCGCAATACATATGCTAGCCCAACCCTTGTGGTCCTGTTTGCCTGCCTGCACCCCACCCCCCCCCCCGAGCACCGTCTTCTCACACTGCCACGCAGCCACCACGCTCGCCCCACCCTCCACCCTCCACACACGCACACACACACACACACCTTGTGCTCTTTAACACACACACACACACACACACACACACACACACACACACACGCACACACAGACACACACACACACACCCTAAAACCCTAAACCCTGTGTGTGTGTCGGCACTCGGCAGAGCGCACCCACCCGACAGCTTGTAGGGTCCCCAAAGCCCTGCTGCGCCGGCGGTGGTGGTCTCGCCGCCAAACTCCGCCGCCGCCACCGTCACCTCCAGCCGCCGCCAGCCCCGACCCACATACCCCGGCTCAGCCTCAGCCCCAGCCCCAGCCCCGGCGCTCTGCAGCTGTGCGCCTCCAGTCCCTGTAGGTGCGGCTGTAGCTGCGGCTGTAGCTGCGGCTGTAGCTGCGCCGCGGGGGCCTGCGGCCTGCAGCAGCCGCAGGGCTGTGGTCAGCCCCACAACGCCGCCGCCCAGCACACACACGCGCAGCGGCGGCACCGGCGCCGGCGGAGGCGTGGTTGGTGCTGCCGCCGCTGCCGCTGGGAAGGAGGAGGAGGAGGTGCTACAGGGTGTTGCGGGCGTGGCTAGCCGGGATGCTGGGCTTTCGTTTGAGGGGGTAGGGAAGGGGAAGGCAGGGCGCTGTGGCCTTGCTCGCGACTGGGTTTGTCGTGCCGCAGCAGCCAGAGCGGCCTGCCCCTGCACGACAGGCGTAGCTGCCCGCATCGCTCTCATCTTGAACCAGGTCAGCCGCAGCAATGCTGGCTTCAGCTTGCTGCGGGCGACGCCCGACGGGATCGAGAGTGTTACACGTGGGCCCGGCGAGCCCACGGTCGCTTAACCTAGGCTACCGAGATGAAAATGCGAGTAGTCGAGCAAAGGATCATGCGAAAACCCTGCAATATCGGCCCTGAGCCTCTTAGCTAATTACACAACGTCTCGAGCGAGAACCGCTGTCTAGTGTCATTGAAAACATGTATGGCCAAGCCGCGACGTGGTTGAACGAAGTTAACGTCAATATTGCGCAAGAAATGCTGACCGGTTTTTGCTTTGCGCGCCAAGTTCTCGCTCGCTCTGCATGTTTTCTAGCCGCAATTAAGCTCAAATATCATTTGACCGCAGATAATTCAGGAGCGCCTGCCGCGTGGTCGCCGGCACATGCGCCCTTTCCCTGTCGAGAAGTGCGCATGCTCTATCAGTTGATAGCCAAATTTTTGCAGCGCGAGCCTCGGTGCGCCCTGCGAACCCAGCGCCGCTATCCGCGCTGCCGCTGACCTTTGTCCGTCGGTCGACTGTCAAGCGAGCAAGGCAATTATGCCGCAGGACGCTGTCTATGGTTAACGATTGCCACTTGTACAGAGGCGCAGGGAGACAAGTTATGGGAGCAGGGGCAAAGTTTCTCATGTAGAGGTCCACGCGTACACCCGCGCACACCCCGCTCTCTTGTTCTGCGCCTGCCTAGGGCTTCAAATATACAACTAGAATTACTTTCAAGCACCAAGTACTATTAGCACCTCAAAATGACTGCTTCTTGAGCGGCCAACCCTTGCATTCTCGCGCTATGTGCCCAAACTAGCTTGCACCGCTTCTAGCGCGTCAGGGCGGGGCCTAGACGGATGGAAGCCTTAGACGCGCAGGACTCGCTGCAGCTGGACGTGGTCTCCCCTTCAGCCCGGCCAGCAGCGGCAGGCGGAGACAAACGAGACCCTGAACGCTTCTATTGCCCGTGAGTTCGTTTAGAACTTTTCAGTGGCAGAAATATTTGGCAGGCTTTGCGGACAGGAGAGGGCTAACCTTGGCTGTGCGCTGGTCCACGCTGTGTTGGTCGCAGTTACCCCGGCTGCAATCGGAGTTTCGCGGAGCTATGGCGCCTAAAGGTCCATTATCGAGCTCCTCCGGACATTCGGGGGAGTGGGAAGGAGCGAGGCCACGGAACGGAGCTCACCCACTGCCCGAAATGCGGAAAAACGCTTAAGCCGGGCAAGCACCACGTCGGGTGCTCAGGCGGCAAAAGCGCCCCTCGGCAAACAGCCAGCAAGCGCAATAGAACGGTAGGGTGCTGGGCGAGGGGCATTCGGGCTCTGGGCGTCTTGCTTCTTAGCCTATCACTTGCCGGCCGGGGTCGTTGGCGCGAGCCCTGCTTCGCCCGGCTCGCGTGCAGCTTTGGGCGCGTCTTTCTGCAATCAGGATGTTTAACTGGTGTGGCCAGCTTGTTTTGGGGCCTCTGTCTCAACCGCCTGCAATTCTCGGACAATCGCGTGAGCAGGGAGCCGACGACGCGGACGAGGCGGTGCCGGGCTCCCCGCACAGCAAGCATGTGCGGGGCACGGACATGGATGGGGACCCGCACAAGTCCTGGCAGGACTTCGCGCTCACGCACGCGGGCTACGCTATTGGCGCGCCCGCGATGCTTGCACCGCTGAAGCAGGAGCACCCAGAGTGGCCGCCGACCGTGCCCCAGGGCGTCTTCGTTGGACACGGAGAGTAAGTTGATATGGGCATCGGCGCCAGTCGCGTCACAGTCAGACGCGACTTATCCATGCACGCAAATTTGCCTACTTGGGTCCTCTACTCCGCTCCCGACTGCCACAAATCGAGAAAAGAAATTGTCACATTTGCAACGTAATTTTCAGGGTTTGATCGACCCCAGCGACCTCGCCCGACTTCCCTAACCTAACACAAGTACGCCCCGCTTCGCCGCTGTTTCCTTCGGTCGCATAGCAGGGTGAGCTGGCTGCCGGGCCAGGTGAACGGCTTCGTGCCGCAGCTGCAGCCGCAGCGGTACCAGCAGCCGCAGTTCCCGCCGGAGCTGGCGCAGGCCTTCGCCGCGGCGGGCACACACGCCCCGCACGTCTACGCGCAGCAGGTGCCGTTCGCGAGCATACCCGGCTACCCGGGCCAGCCGGGCGTCGCGACGTTGCAAGTCACGACGGAGTCGGGCCAGGTGCTGTCCATCCCCGCCAACATGGCTGGCATGCCGCCAGGCATGGCCGGGTTGCCCGGCACGCTCGTGTACCACCAGCAGCCGCCGCCGCACGACGCCGCCGCCTCCTACCTGGCACAGGCGCAGGCGCATGCCCAGCACGCAGCAGCCATGCACGCGGTGAACAGCGCGCACGCGCAGCAGCAACAACAACAACAGCAGCAACAGCAGCAGCAGCAGCCCGGCGTGCCTGCGGCGCCGCCAGCCGTGCCCGGCGTGCACGACGGCATGCCGCCGGGCACGGTGGCCGCCGCCGCCGCTGCGGCGGCGGCAGCAGCAGCAGTCGGGGGGAGTGCACCAAGCGCGTTGCAAACCGATGTTGGGGGGCGACCAGGCGCGGCATTGCCGCCGCAGGCGGCGCCGGGGACGGGCGCGGGGCAGGGCGCGGGCGCGCCGGCAGGCGCGGCCGACGGTGGCGCGGCGCCCGCGGCAGGGGACGCTGCCGCTTCCGGCGGTGCCAAGCCTGTCGCGGATGAGGACAACCTGGGCACCGTGTTTGACGACGTGGAGGAGTTCACGCGCGACTTTGGCCGCATCCCCTCCCCGCCTCCGCTGCCGCCCGACTTCCACACCGCCGCCACCGGCGGCAACGGCATGCTGTTCAACTTCTCGCAGTTCGGGCAGAAGCTGCCGCGCACGCAGTCGCACACGCGGCTGGACCGCAGCCTGTCGGCGGTGGGGCTGGGGCACCTGGACGTGGGGGTGGACGGTGACGTAATGTACGACCACACGGACGACGGCGACCTCATGCAGCTGCTGTTCGGCGTGCCCGACGAGCTGCCCACCATGGCCACCATCCACCTGCACAAGTGGAGCAATGAGGAGGACGAGGACGACGACGCCGCCGAGCCGGGAGGAGGCGGCGCGGCGGCAGCAGGAGGAGGAGGAGGAGCAGCAGCAGGAGCAGGAGGCGAGGGCGGAGGAGGAGCGGGAGCAGGAGGAGGAGGAGCGGGAGCTGGGGCTGGGGAAGCGAACGCGGCGGCGGGGCGAGGCGGCGCCGGGCCGGGGCCAGGGTTGGAGGCGGGCGGCGGCGGAGGAGGAGGAGGAGCTGGCGAGGGCGGGCCAGGCGCGGGGCAGCAGCCGCCGCACCACCAACAGTCGGTGGGCGGGCATGACCAGCGGCCGCTGAACGGGAAAACGCTTCACGGTCACGATGCGTCATTAGCGGTGAGTGTGGAACAGGGCAGAGCGCGGCAGCTGCGCACGCGGGGTTGCGCCCAGGGGTCTGGGGTTCAGAAAACTGCTGCGCGCGGTTTTGGCGAAACGGGCAACCTCCTGGTTTCGCCTGAGGGGCTGTTGAACTGGAAATGTTACGAGGGCAGCTGACTGATTGCGGTGCGGAGGCGGTGCGGGGGGGGGGGCGGCACGGGACGGCGGGCGCAAGGCACGGCGAGGGAAGCACGGCCTGTGCGGTCGGCCCTGCGCAAGATATACTATTGGATCCGGGCCTTGGGTGCCGGAGCTGGTGAGAAGGCGCGGTGCACGCTTCGCCGCAGTCGACCGGGCCTGGGATGGGTTTGGGATGTGGCGCGTGCACGCGACATCGCTCCACCTGTTCCATTTGGAACTTAATGCGCGCGCCCGTTTGCGTTGCTTTGCTTTTCAGGTGCTCCCGGCTCCTGGCGGCAAGTCGCTCATGAATGGCGGCGCGGGGCATGCGGGCGAGGAGCATCACAGGTGCGCGCGAATCTTGTGGGGACCGGCCGTGGGGACAGAAGGAAACTGCCGTTGCTGCTGCTGCAGCCGCCGGGGGCTGCAGCCGTGCAGGGCGTGGGTAGGGTGTGGGTGGGTGGGCCGCGTGAGCTTCGGCTTGCCAGGAGCGGGCTCGGCTGTCGCGCTGTGTTTGGGTACCGTGTGGTTTATGCCACGGGGGGGAGCGCTATGCAGTATTGTGCAAGCGAGCGAGCACTCATGCGCGCCGCTGCGCCGCCGCCTCACCAACCGTGCCGTCCCTGTGCGTGGCACCGTCGCAGCTGTACTTGACGGCCAGGGTTTGCCATCACTGATCGATGTCTGTGTTGTGCTTAAACTCGGCGCCATGCAGGGACCACTTGTTGGATGCGGAGACGTTCCGACTGCTGCAGTCCTGCGATTAGGCGGCGAGACGAGCCCTGGCTGCGTGCCACGACCGTGTGTGTCTGGTGTGTGTGTGTGTGTGTGTGTGTGTGTCCTTGTGCCACCCTCGCGGCGCCGCCTGCCGCTGGAACCCAGTTCCTCAAAAGTCGTCAGTATTGCGCATCAACGGTAATAAGAGCAGCAGCAACAACAACATCAACAATCCAACAAATGTTGTGCAAGTGCGTGTCGCGTATGATGTGCGGTTTTGGGGCGGATGGGGTGGGGGGTTAGAACTATGAATTGCAAGTGCCCGCGTCGGGAGCAGTCCGCCCTTGACTTCGTCGTAAGCTGCCGCACTCACCTTCAGCCGGCGGGGCGCTCTGAGCAGCTGGCGCCAACAGCAGCTGGCGCCATGCGTCGGCGTGGTCTGTGCTCATTGAGTGCGGGGCAAAGCGGCGGCGGGGCTGTTTGGATGCTCATGGTGCTTGTGTACACAATTTCGCGCAGTTTGCGGACGGTGGTGCACCTGGTGCTTGGTAGAGCTGTGTCACTGCTGCAAAGAGGGCGGGGGGCTCAGGCCATGCCGTAAGCCTTTGCTGCCACTCCCTGTGTGGAGTGCATGGGCCTGGTAACGTTGTCCGGGCGGCACTGCAGCGGTGCCGCACAGCCCAAAGTGAGGACGGCCAGCGGCGAGGGCGGCTGGGTTGGGTTGGAGTGGCAGCACTCCCGTACGGCACGCCGTTTCCGCGGCCGTGCCATGTGTGTGTGTGTGTGTGTGTGTGTGTGTGTGTGTGTGCATGTGTATTGCGTGCAGCCGTGGCACTGGTGGTGTGTATGTGTTCGTGTGTGTGCGTGTCTGTCTGTGTGTGTGCGGGGCAGGACCGCGGGGTACCGCTGGGCAGTGGGTACCGCCGTTAGGCCGCGCAGTGCTGGCGCCGCCCCCTTACATAACTACGAGGTTTGTGTGCGTGCAGTGCAGTGCATGGCCGCTGTGTCAAGTATGCATTGTTGGCAATCTATCTATTCGTGTGTCCGTGGCGGGCCCGGGGTTTACACAGCGCTGCTTGAAGGGGACATGTGACACTTGTAGTGGGGTGACTGCGGACCTGAGAAGTGCGCGAGGTATGACACCAGGGGCTGCGCCGTGGGGGACACTGAATTGCCGGCTGCTGCTGACGGCCCACGCGCACCGCACCTCCTGCTGCTTTCAAGGCGGGTTCCATTGCCCTCTAGTTGCTACGCATTGAACGCGGTTGAGTGTATCTTATTTGCCAACGACGGCTGCGAGGGCGCCGGTCGGCGCGCCCGGCTTAAAATTTTGTGTGGAAGCGCCTCGCTGACGTACAATACGTATTATACACGGCGCTATGAATGGTGGTGACGACCGTGTGTGTGGCCCGCACATGCTGACACGCCGTGCGGATCATCACGGCTGCGGCGCACGGTTGTGAAGGTTACTGCACAGAAGTTGCACGCTCGCGCGGTATGTGTGTGTGTGTGGAGGTATGGCCGGCGCTGCGGCGTATGCGCAGCAGGCCCTGTGACGCCGTCGCCGCCGTGGTGGTGTGTGCCTGGCCGGGTGGTGGCGGGGCGGCGGCGGAGGTTCGCCCCTCCCTCTCGCCGCACCCCCCTCCCGGACCTGAGCCGAGGCGCGGCTGATTCAAGACCACAAACCCAATCCTTGCACCGGTGCTGCGTCCGCCGCACCCACGAAGTTGTGTTGCCTGCAATCGGCCTTTCGGCGGTGGCCGCAGGCATGCCCGTGGGTGCACGGCGCAGGCGCGCTTGATACTCGCACAGACAACAAAACGCGACGCGCCTTGCCGTCCGTTGCGCTCCGTGTTTGGGGTCCCCGACCTTGCGTTCCTTGTGTCGGGGCCCTTTCAGGAGGCCGCGCGGAATGGGCAGCACCCACAATATACATGATAGGGTTATAGGGCGCACTCGTGTTTGGTGGGTGCCCCTCGTCAGAGAGCAATGGGTAGTGTGTATGTGCGTGTGCGGGGTGGTGCGGTGTGCGTATGCCAAGCGCGCACCGCAATCACGAGCCGGCGGGGTTTTGCCACGCCGTTGCCTGCAAGACGGCATGGTTGGGCCGTTTACCCGGAGCACAGCACGCACGTAATGTAGGGACAGGGAAGGGTGTGCGCAGGCAAGGCGGCGGTGCGGATTGCAGGGCGACTGGGCAGTTTTTGGGTGTGCGGCGGCGCGTGGGCGTGTTGGTGTGTGCGCGTCAGGTCAGGTCGGTGCATGAGGATGGATTGAGGGGTGGCGCCGCCCACCTGAGTGAACAGGTGTGGTTGTTGTTTGACGGGACCCGCCGCACGCCGGTGGGCAGTTCGGAGTTCACAGGTCTACTGCTCCTTGAGTGCGCCTCCGTGGCCGCCCCCACTGACCCTGTGTTTTTGCGCTCGATGGATAACGGCACTGCTGGATCGGGAGGGAGGGGTGCGATCTGTGGATGTGCGACACGACGTGCTGACCATACCTCCAAGAGACAAGTTATCATCAAGGTTGGCGGACGCGCGATGATGGTGTTGTTGGGATGGGGCTCCGGCCCAAGCTCATGAGCGGCTGCTAGAGGCAAAGCGTGGCACATCGGCGCGCGGTGCTGAAGCGCCGAGTCATATACACACACACGCCTGTCGCGGTCGGTGGGTAAAGATGTGTGTGGCATCATCAGGAGTGGTCCCAAGAAGGAATTAGGGTGAGGTCCGAGGACATACCGTATGCATGCAAATTGATGGGGGGAAGCTGTACGTTGGCGGCGGCGGCACGGGACAGGACCCCAAGAGAGGAGAGCGAGCAAGGAGCGTGGGGACGGCGGCCGACAGCGGCAGTGCGGGGGGTTAGGAGTGGCGAGCAGCAATAATTTAACCTATGAGTTATGCCTTTGTCGCTTTCGCTCCACCACTGCTGAGTAGTAAGATGGGGGGCAGGGGCAGCTGAGGCTGCAGAGCCTGCAGAGGGGTACCATATTCCGGGTTTCCGCGGCGTTGATGTGAATGAAGTTCCCAACGCAGCGTGCCCGAGCAGGGCGTAGCAGGGTTAGGCTGCATCCTAAGGGGCCCGGACGCGCAGCATGCGGACATTCGGACAAGCTATGCGCGGCAACTATTGCGAACACGAAACGTAGGCTGCTTAGCATTTGTATGGGATACTCAGGGATAGCGAGCACGACCTGGGGCGCGGCAATCCACTGCCCGCGAAAAAGAGGGCGCGGGGGAGGGGGAGACGGCTGGAGGCCGGCGGTTGGGCGCAATAGCAGGTTAGGCGGGAAATCCTCAGAACCCCTCCCGAATGCCGACTGGTGCATAACACTTAACATAAGACACATAGCACTGCGCGGCCAACTGCGAGCCAGCAAGTGGCGCCGAAGACCGAGGCAGCACTGCGTCACGAGCGTCTTGGCGCGGCCGCGCCAACTTGAGCTTCCTGGCCGGCAAAAGTAAACTACCGCTTCGATACTAAAGAAACAAGAGCAACAAGCCCTCGCCTGCCAGTAGCCTGCGTGACCCTCGACGTTTGTGTGGCAATTTGCCATGCGTTTCGCTCAGCCGCGGCAAGCCTCTCGCGCTCAGCAACCCAGCTCCGTAGCAACTCGTGACAGTGTTCGCTTACTCGCCGTAGGCGTCGCCGCGCGTCTCCGGTGCCAGCGCGAACCGACGCGAGTGCTGGCCATGGCGTCGACTTTAGATGGCTCCAGCCGCTCAACGAGCCACGTCGACTACGCTATTGTAGGCGGGGGTCCAGCAGGGCTGCTAACAGCCAAGGCGCTACTCAAGGCCGCACCCGGAGCTAGCGTTCAGGTACGCGTCAGGCAGCCTCCTGCGGACGTCCGCGCTTCTGCTCACCTGGCCGCACCACTCCCAGACCACATCTTCCTGCAATACACACCACCCTCACCACCACCCTCATTGCTAACCACACTGGCGCGCTGCGCTGCGGCAGCACCGTGTCAACCCCCCCGCTCTGCCACAACCCGCACAAGCGACAGCGGCACCCGCACGAGCTCATCCTCCACACGCTGCTGCTGCTCCCTCGCTCCGACTGCACAACACCCCAACACATGCCCAGGTGTACGAGACGGCTCGCGGCTACTGGCCCCAGGGCGCGGGTGTGCTTCTGGAGCTGAACGGCTGGCGGGCGCTGCACGCCGTGGACGACGACCTGGCAGACAGGTACGATTTTACAAACTCGTAACAAGCGGAACGGCGGGACTCACGGGAGCGCAACCCCACACGCACCCTGTCAGGAATGCGCGGCCATGGCGTATCCTGTTAGGTTCGACTGCTATCCCCCGCCCCGCACGCGGCCAGGGCCCCTGCCCCACTTAACTCCTACACCATGCCCCATGCCCCCAACCCCGAAACCCGAAAACCCGACCAGGCTGCGCTCCCAGGGTTTTCTGTTCGGCTCCGCGGGCGTGTACGACGAGGCCGGCAGCCCCATGAAGCTGCCGTACACACAGAGCATGGACTGGAACCATGCCGAGAGCGAGCGGGTGAGGACACGTGGTGGCTGGGGCGGGGCGGGGTGGGGTTAACGTTGAACCAATCCCGTAAGGAAACAGTCGCGCGGCAAGGAGAACTGCAGCTGCAAAAGCGCGTCGTTGTACATCACCGTATGTCGTCGGGCGGGCTTGGGCAGTGTAGCGGGCGGGGTGGGGAGGGGTGGGGCGGGTTAGCCTTCAACCACCATACGGAATGGGGTTGGGTTGTGCAGGGAGGCCGGGAGATGCTATGGCCACGGGTGCAGGGGGTGCGCCGCTATGCGCGTGTCCGCCCTGCAGTGCCAACCCATTCCTAACAGTCCCCGCTTGGCACCAAACCTGATGCGGCCCTACCCCGCCCCCCCCCGCCGCACCAGGTGCACGGACACACACGCGTGATGGTGTACTGGTGGGTGGGTGCTGGGTAGGGGCGTATGTGTGTGTACGTGTGTGTGGACCTGTGGGGACGACCGTAGGTCATGTCCAGTATCCGGGCCAGGCGCAGCCACGGCGCCGTGGCGCACTTCCCGTGTGGATGTGGGCCCTCGGACGGAGCATCACGTGGGGCCCCATGCGCCGTCTTTGGAGTTGCACTGCCCCGTAAAATTAGCGTAGTATGTAGCGTGTCATCACAAGACCGCACCTGCTTCGCACGGACCGCCATCGCAGGGGCGACATCCGCCAGGCTCTGTTCGAATCACTGCCTGAGGGTGAGATTATTGCTGCGAGCCGTGGGTAGGGCGAGAAACAGATTGGGTGAGTTAGCAGGAAAGCGAATGCACAAGGGCCCAGCTCACATCCGCGCAAACCTCATGTTCATGTGACTGGCGTATGGCTTGACGTGTGCGCGTGTACGGCACACAGGCATCGTGTCGTTCAACAGCCGCATCACGGCTGTAACCCCCGGGGAGCCCGGCAGCCAGCCCGCGGTGCTGCAGATGCAGGTGTGTGTGTATGTGTGTGCGTGTGTATGTTCCAAACCAAACCGGGGGATGTTGTGCCAGTGTCGCCCCAGCACCTCGCGCTCTTGCCGCGCCTCTGGGACGCGCCCCCCCCCACCTAACCTGACCACAACATGCCCTGTCTTGCGCGCACCGGTGACTCCACCCCCCCCCCCACCGCCCACACACCAACAAACACACACGGCATGGCACGGGCAGGACGCCCAAGGCGACACGCGTACCGTGACGGCGGGGCTGGTGGTGGCGGCTGACGGCTTCTACAGCCGCACCAAGAGGCTGGTGAGCGGCAGTAGCAGGGGCAGCAGCGGCGGCAGTGGTGGCAGTAGCGGCGTCAGTAGTAGCACCAATGGCAGTAGCGTGAAGTGCTGGAGTCGGGCAACCGCACGGGTGCTTGGTCGCCACATACTCGTGTCCGTCGCTCTACCTGCCCATACACGCGCCCCCAATCCTCGTGCTCATTCCTTCAGCTCCACAGCCCTACATCCCATTCTTCACATTTGCACCGTCCTCTCTGCTCCCCAACCCGCTGTCACACGCCGTCACGTGCCCACCCTCCCCGTTGGCTTAGTTTAGATTGGGCTGGTATGTACAACCCCTCCCGTCCCCTTCCCCTCTGCCCGCTCAGGTGTGGGGCGGCGGCATGCCCGTCTTCACCAACCGCCTAATCTGGCGCGCGCTGGTGCAGTACGACGACGACGACGAGGTGCCGGAGCTGCTGCGGCGCAGCGGCGGGGACCCCGTCATGTGGATGGGGCAGGGCATTGTGCGTGCGGCGGGCTCCGTGGGCGGGGGTGCTAGCGCTGTGTGTGCTGTGTGTGCTGCATCTCCTGCCGAGGAGGCGGGCTAAAAGCTCGGGGATCAGGCACCAGGCATCAGGCACGGGCGTCCGCCATGGCATGGGGCACGGGTGTCCTTGCAACGATGTGCGTGTAGGCGTGTAATCGGGGCGTGTGCGCTGCCCCCATGTGCCCGCAGCCGCCCTCGCGCTTCGCCACGGTGTACACGGTGGGCCACAACCGCTTCGTGTGGACCTGCATCGCGGGCACATCGTTCCTGGAGAAGGCCGGTGCGTGCTTGTGTGTGTTCGCATTTGTGCGTGCACCTGTGTGTGTGTGTGTGTGTGTGTGTGTGTTATGTAAGGCTGCCATGTTGCGCTTTGGGTCTCCTTACCACGTGCCGCGGCGGCCGCTCCACCCGCGCGCCTCAACCTCGCTGCCACCTACACCACCACTACGCTCTCACCCGCCACCCACCAACCACCCGCGAGCGCACACACGCCATCGCATGCACGGTGTCAGGCTTCTCTCCCTGTGCTCTCTTGTGCCACACATATTCATTCCGTTTTATACCACATACATACACACACACGCAGGTCTGAGCTGGAGCCCCGCCAAGAACGATGACATGGGCATTCAGCAGGCCGGTGGGTCAGGCCGCCGGGCAGGGCCGGGCGAGAGCGGCGGGGCTTGCGTGCGGCGATTGCTGTGTGTGTGGACATGAGCGGAATGCTGTGCGGCGACACCTGGGGCACGTAGGGCACATCGCTTCCTCGTCCCAGTCACGCCTAATGGCCCCGCTCCCTGCACCTGCGCCCACCCTCAGGCGCCGGTGCCTCCTCTCCCGCCAAGAGCCGCTGCCTGGCCGTGTTTGGCGATTACCCGCCCGCCATCGTGGACCTGCTCCAGCGCACCGACCCGGCCGTCATCACCGAGCACGGCGCCTACCTGCACGACCTGACGGCACTGCAGGGGGTGAGGGGGCGCGCGCGTGTGTGTGCGTGTGTGTGCGTGTGTGTGTGTATGCGTGTTAGCAAACACGAGATAGGGGAAACACAGACTGTGTGACATGCAATGCTTTTGTGTGTGTGTGTGTGTGTGTGTGTGTGTGTGTGTGTGTGTGTGTGTGTGTGTGTGTGTGTGCGCGCGTGTAGGATGTGGGGGTAGTGGGGGGCGTAAGGGGTGTGTGGAGGGCGTGCAGGGTGCTGGTGCACAGTGGCTCTGGTTCCTAAACCGCGCCTCCTCCTTGCACCCGTTACACGGACCCCTTGATGATACTGGGACTTTTCGTTGGGCTCGGACACATAACCCCTCCTCCACGCCGTCTGCCCAGCAGGCCTCCGACTGGGTGCGCGGCAATGTGGTGCTGGTGGGCGACGCCGCGCACACCGCGCCGCCGGACGGCCAGGGACTCAACATGGCGCTGGAGGACGTCGCGGTGCTGGGCGACTGCGTGCAGCGGCTGGGCGCCACAAGCCAGGTGCGAGTGCCGCTGGCTCGAGGGAGTGAGGGGTAATGGGGGTGGACGATGCAGGAGGGGTGCGGTGCTGGGCGACTGCGTGCAGGAGAGCGGGCCCAGCAAAAAGGTGGGCGATGACGACGTGGTCGCTGGCGAGGGCGCTCTGACACTGACAGAATGTTTGTGTATGGAAATATGGGTTGTGTCTTTTTATATAGTGCGCATGATGGGATTTTCGTGGCAGGTGCCGCGTTTTCATCATGGCATCATTGTTGCCTTTAAGCGCGCGTTGCCGCGATGTCGACAGTAATCACACACGCACCCACCGTGCTCCCGCAGGCGCTTGAGGACTACGCCGCTGCCCGGCTGCCGCGAGTGCGCGACGTGTGGGTGCGGCCTCCCGGCGCCTTCGAGCCGCCCAACCGCCTGGCCGCAATCAAGAACGCCTCCTTCACACCGCTGGGCCCTGGGCTCCACAGCGGCAAGAGCCGGCCGCTGCCGGGCTGGCAACCCGCACCGAGGGTGGAGGTGGCGGAGCAGCAGCCGCAGCCGCAGCAGCCGCAGCAGCCGCAGCAGCAGGTGCAGCAGAAGGCGGAGCAAGTGGCGGAGCAGCAAAAGGCTCCCGCGGCGTAGGCGGGTAGTGGATTGGACTGCTTGGGGTGTGTGTTGCTGCTGCGCGTGCGCTGTTGTGCGAGATGGGCGCGTCCGCCATGTCGAGAGGTGTGGCGGCAATCGTGGGCGGCAATGCGCGCGTTTATATCTAAGGGCTCTGGCGGATACGTGTTCAACCGCCCGCGCGGGCATGTGTATATTAAGAGTAAGAGTATCGAAGGTATTCGTGTGTGCAGGACTGTGGTGTTAACTGATAGGGGCGGATTGTACGTAGCGTCAACGGGCATGGTCCTTCAGAGCTTGCGAGCAGGTATTTCGCAGGCATGGTTCAGAGAAATGAAAGCTAGTGTGAATGCAAATGCTAGACGCCATCGAGTGCTCCAGGCTAGCAAGCAGCAAGAAAGAAGTTAGCAGCAATTGCGGTTGCTTGTTACCTTTCGAGATGAGACAGCCCCACGCGGCTCCACAGCAGGCGCACCAAATGGTTACACTGGCGTGAAGCAGACTGCCGGTCCGGGCAGGGCTGACGTGTACCAGCTCGCGCGCGACTAGGCTGCCATTCGCGACAACGCGAAACCCACAAAATAAACCCACCTGGAACGCAGCCAGGCATCCGCGGTGAGCCAGGAGGACATGCGAGAACAGGAGGAAAGAGAACGGCAGAAAGAAGGGTGCGGCAAGGCGGTTGTCAAGTGGAGGATGGCCGCGGAAAACAAACTAGGGTGGCTGCCTAGCTGCGGCCGGGCTGACACGAAGGCTGACTGGCTGCAGTAAATGGGTGAGATGGTACTGGAAGTATGCACTGGCGCCGGTCAGGCATGGTGAGTAGTGGCGCCGCTGCATGGGTCCATGCGTCCATGGCTGGGACTGGCTGAGCAACGGAAAAGCGGCTCGTCTCGTACAACGTGGATGGACGGGCGCGGACCGCGGTGCGGTTCCCCACACCCGTCCAGGAACCGGCCCACGCACGGTGCAGCGGGGCCGGCCGGGTGGGGGAACCGTGCTGGCAGCTGAGTGGTAGGCAGGTGAAGCGCGCCGGGGGCGAGGGCGGCTGGGTTGGCGAGTCCCCGTGTGCCGACGATGTATCCGAAACCGCCGAAGGCCCCAGATAAACGCCAGAACCAGTAAAGCTGTAAAATGACTTGCGACCTGCGACCTGCGCATGCGTTGGTGCCGTGTGATGCAAGTGCGTGAATGCTGTGGTGGCTAGGAAGTGCAGGATAAATTCCTCCCGTTGTCTTGGCCTTGCCAGCCGTGCGAGGGATGGCGAGGGGTGGGATGGCAGAATATCCAGCAATGCACGCGTGGGTATCTTAACTAGAAAGATCATGGTGGATGCGTTTGTAAGCCGCCTGCGCGGGGATGTGTATATTGTATACTTACGAGCATCTGCGGCATGCTTCAGTGTTATGGCTGTGTGCAAATTGTTTGACATGGCCAGGTTGCGACATACGACATGTGACATAGCAACATATGACATACCGACATACTAAGACTCGCCCACATTTGCATAGCTACGCGTCCTGGACCTTTCAAGTAACATCTCCCAGCTTTGCGGCGGTGCATTGCGCTAGCATAGCCACAAGCTCCTCCCACTGGCGGCACCCTATGCCACGCCACCACCACCGTGGCAACCGTGACACGTTTTGTTGTGTGCCACGGCGTTCCACGCTTACCAGAGGCATATTGAATGCATCCACAATATGTTTGGCGGGTTTGGATGCGTTTGGGCGGTATGTGCATTATGTCGCAATGTCGTATGTCGCAATTCACATCTCCCCCTTGATCTCCCCATGTCGCAACGACCTGACCATGTCAATTAACTTGCAAACTGCTATATCCAGGAATGTTTAGATGAGGTTGAATGGGGCTGACAATGTGGCTTCGCGCGACAGGGCCGATTATGAATGAAGTAATTGTTGGTGCCCAGCACTCGACCGTTGCTGTGCGTGGGGCTCCCGACGCATGTGCATGACACGACCATTTGCTCCCCACCACGCGAAGTGCGGGCCACCCAGGCCTATGGCTCGCTTCCATGTGCCGCCAGAAAAGGGCGTGAGGCACATTTGCATTGACCTCTGCTTGCGGACGTGCTTACACTCAATTCCACTCGGAATGGCCAGCAGCGGGCAAGTGCAGGCTGCTGACAGCCCCCACGGTTGGAAGCCACGTCAGAGCGCCTAACGAGTCGTGAAGGGAAAGGAAAACGTCGGATTCTGTATTTGTAACCATATAACTTTGCTCAGTCATTGAATCCCGACGTCCTCCTGGATTCCGCTGAACCTGCGAACCCTAATCCGAAAGCGAAGGCACGCAAGCGCGCTCATAATTTAACACTGATGCATTCATAGATTTTATTTGTGATTGCACTCGCGCTGGGACGCATAGTTGAGCGCTTGACCCGAACGCCAGCGGCACTTCATCGGCTTTGCTGCCGGAAAGCCCACGCCGCTGGCCGCGCTGCAGTGCTTTGGCTTCTTCCGGGCTGGCGATATGCCTAAAATCAGGCGACCGTCGCATGCGCACTCGTGGTACACCGGGGAAGGTAAATCGAGCCCTCCCCGAGCCCGGCCCCTCGCAGTCAGCTCCGGCCCCTCCTCGGAAGTCGGAACCTCTACCCGCTCTCGCTTCCTAGCTTTCCCCCGGCGCAGCGGCTCTGACGCAGCCATTGCAGCTATCCCTGCATAATGCCTGTGCTCGTGGCACCGCTCAAGCTCACTGCCTACTGTCAACTCCCGCACTGCTAGACACGCTTGCACCTGTTGAAGCCAAGCCACTCAAACTCATTCATTTTCACAGGCGATGCACTGGACGCGGAAATCAACAAGTGGAAGGCTGCTGTGACGCCGCTGCCCGGGCTGCCGGCGCGCGCCATCATCGGACCGTGAGTTTTGGTCTTCTTCGCTTTCGTCAAACCTCCGAACGCATTCCTCTCGGGCTTTTCCCCTGTCCCCTGGCTTTCGCCGCTTTTCTTCGAGCCCCCGGGGCCGGCGCAGCCAGGGGTGCTTCTTCTGAAGGGGAGGTCTGCTTGCTCTCGCAGCCTGGTGGAAGAGGGTCATGGGGTGGGGGGGTCATGGCGTTGTGGGCGTTGTGGGCGCTGCGGCCTGGTGTGTTTTATTGCCGTACGCCGCCCCGCCGTCCATCTTTGCCACTCGCTGTGCCGCTGTGTGTGTGTGTGTGTGTGTGTGTGTGTGTGTGTGTGTGTGTGTGTGTGTGTGTGTGCGTGCGTGCGTGCGTGCGTGCGTGCGTGCGTGCGTGCGTGCGTGCGTGCGTGTGTGTGTGTGTGTGTGTGTGTGTGTGTGTGTGTGTGCCGCTGTGTGTGCGGGGGTTAAAAATGGAAACGAAAGTTGGCCCAACGACACACGTGTGTGTGCGCCGCTGCAGCCACGCCGGCTACTCCTACTGCGGACACGTGATGGCACACGCCTACGCGCACATCAACCCAGCCAACTTGTGAGTGTGCCCTGGCGTGTGTACACCCCAGGTTGTTTAGTATGGGCTGGTATTTACAACCCCACTGGGAGTGGGAAGGGATTCGGCAGTCCGGGCCGTATGGGGGCGGGGCAGGGCGTAACTGACATGCACGCCGGCGCATGAACACCGCATCCGCGAACCCTTCTGTTCAATTTGCCCTCTCCCCCCACCTCACGCCCCTTCCTCCTCTCCTCCTCGCACTGCTTCTATCTCCTTGTCCTCGCGCTCCTTGTCCGCTCCTTCGCCGCCTGCCGCCCCCCATCCCGCTCACTGGCGCCCCGCACCTCAGCAAACGCGTGTTCCTGCTGGGGCCCTCCCACCACGTGTTCAGCCGCAAGTGCCTGCTGTCCAGCCAGACGCACTACGAGACGCCGCTGGGTGAGGGGAGGGGCGGAGGGGCGCGGGGGGAGAGTTAGGGAGGGAGAGAGGGAGGAGGGTAGGGACGTTTGCAGCTGAGCCTGCCGATGTGGGTGTGTTGCTGTCGTATGTCGGGCGGGCGGGCGACGCCACGGCCGCAACCAACGCCTGTGCATTCCTCGAAACCACCACAAACCACCGCGAGTGCCATCCCTACGTTCATCACCATCACGACCTCCCCTTACCATCCACCACTATCACCATTACAATCACCATTACCACCACCACCACCACCACCGCTCACCACCGCCACCCCTACCACCACCACCACCACCGCTCACCACCGCCACCCCTACCACCACCACCACCGCCCCCCCCCACAGGCTCCATGGAGATTGACCAGGAGGTGTATGCGCAGCTCAGGGACAGCGGCAAGTTCGACAGCATGTCCCAGGACGTGGACGAGGTGGGGCGCGGGCGCGGGGGAGGGGGAGGGGGGGCGCGTGTGTGTAACTCGTGTGTTACGAAGGGACAAAGCATGTGTTCAAGCGGCAAGAGAAGAGCGGCAAGAGAAGAGGGCATGTGCTGAAAAGAGGGATAGGCTAGTCTGTAGGTGGTGTGTGAAGGTGTGGGCAGGGGTTGGCACCACAAAGGGCAGCGGCTGGCGTCGGCCCGAACCACTTCCGGGCTGCGTCCTCCTGGTTGAATCCCCACCGGCACCCCACATGCACTTCCACCGTGCCGACCGCAGTGCATGCAGCGTGCAACCCCACGCGCTGCCACCCCAACCCCCACGCCCAACCCCCAAACCCCCCAAACCCCAAACCCCAAGGCCCCCAAACCCCGCCACGTGCAGGACGAGCACAGCCTGGAGTTGCACACGCCGTACATCGTACACACCATGCGCGGCCGGGACTTTAAACTGGTGCCCATCATGGTCGGGGCGCTCACCACGGACGCGTGAGTGGGCGCGTGAGCGTGTGTGGATGTGTGTGTGTGTGTGTGTGTGTGTGTGTGTGTGTGTGTGTGTGTGTGTGTGTGTGTGTGTGTGTGTGTGTGTGTGTGCATGTGTGCCTGTGCATGTCTTCCTCAAGCGCCCCCCATTTCTGGTTTTCCATGGCACGTTTCTGTGACTCTACGCAAACCTTCCCCCGTGCCTCTGATGAATACTGAACGGAACTGTGCAAAACCAACCACCCAACGCTCCCCACTCCCCACCATCGCCACCATCCCACCATCTCCACTCCACTGCCCGCCCCCGCCCCCCCTCCCCCGCAGCGAGGCCGCCTATGGGTCGCTGCTGGGCCCCTATCTGGATGACCCCGCAAACCTGTTTGTGGTGTCGAGCGACTTCTGCCACTGGGGCAGCCGCTTCAGCTACACCTTCTACGACAAAAGCCAGGTGGGGTGGGGCGGTGGGGTGGGGAGATGGGGGATGGGGGTTGGGGGATGGAGTTGGGCGGGGTGGGGGTTGGAGTTGGGCGGGATGGGGGTTGGGGTTGGGAGGAGGTTGGGAGGAGGGTTGGGGAGGGGGTTGCGAAGAGGGTGGATGCAGTTGGATGGTTCGGGAGGGGGCGCGCGTGTGGGGCGCGTGTGAGGCTGTTGCAGTGCGTGGGAGGTGCACGTGGACGTGCGCCACGTCTGGCGCAAGTGCACACCGTTTCTAGTTTGCTGATAGTGCTGCTGGAGCGCCGCCTGCAAACGGCGCCCTGCCCATCCCGTTGACACTGCATGTCATCACAGGCGTTCTCCACATGAACGGCTACCCCTTTGCCCCCCCCCTCCACACGCCTGCAGGGCCAAATATGGGAGTCCATCAAGTGGCTCGACGAGACGGGCATGAAGATCATCGAGTCGGTGAGCGGGTCTTGCGGGTCACCCCGTGTGTGTGTGTGTGTGTGTGTGTGTGTGTGTGTGTGTGTGTGTGTGTGTGTGTGTTGATTAGAGCACAAGGGTTGCTGCAGACGCGCAGAGCCACCCGCTTCGGGCCCCGGGCCAAGCCGCCAGTGCTTGAAAGTCCACTCAATCCCTATGCGACCCCCACCGTCGCCTAGCAACACACACACATCCACACACGCACACACACACACACACACACACACACACACACATACACACGCACACACACACACTCTCTCTCTCTCTTGCACACGCGCCGGCTGCAGGCCGAGCCGTCCAAGTTCGCCTCCTACCTGGAGCAGTACAAGAACACCATCTGCGGCCGACACCCCATCGGCGTCTTCCTAAACGTGCGTTGTGGGTTGTGCCGTACACGCCGCCTCGTGCGGGCGGGGTGATGGCAAGAGGGGCCTTGCTGCCTGCAGCCAACCGCCCCGCCGCCCAACCACCGCCCCGCCGCCCAACCACCGCCCCGTCACTCAACCGCTCATCTCCCGGTGCTGATCCCCCTGTTCAATCACTTGGGGTTTGGTCTCGTACCCCCGTATTGCATTGGGTTTGGTTTAGTTTGGGCTGGTATCTAAAACCCCCCGCCCCCTCGGACTCCTTTCTTCACATGAGCGGGCATTGTAAAAAATTCAACTATCCCCAACCCCCAACCCCATCACACCGCCCTCAACACACACACCGCCCACGCCCACGCAGATGCTGCAGCACAGCTCGCTTCGGCACCGCATCTCCTTCACGAAGTACGACCAGTCGAGCAAGTGTACGACACCCTCCCACTCCAGCGTCAGCTACGCCGCGGCGGTGGTCACGGTGGTGGAGTGACGGGCGAGGGGTGTGGGGTTGTAAATACCCAGCCCAAACTAGGGCCATGCGCGTGTGTGCGTTTGGTGAGCCGTCCATGAGAGATGGGGCGGGGCAGCGGTGGCCGAGTGGTGGGGGGCGGCGGGTTGTGCCTGTGGGGCGTGGCGATAAGGCGATGGGGCGCAGGGCATGACACGGGCCAAGTGCTGTGATGGAGTGGGCTAGAGGGCCCGCGTTGGAGATGGGTGGGGTTCCGAAAGCAGCAGCAGCAGCGGTGCCAGGTGTGGTGCTGGCAGCCTGGGTGGACGGCAGGGTGTAAGAGGTGGCTGTGGCAGAGATGTAGCACTGTGTGTGTATGTGCCTGTATGTGTGCGTTGCCTGGTTGGATTGGTGTGCGGGAGCTGGACGGGGGCCATTCATTTCGTTTGGAGAAGGCACTAGTGCGTGAGCGCGTGTACGAGTCGTGCCCGGCTTTTTGTTCGTGCCACACGCGCGTGTGTGTATGTGTGTCCGCGCGTGCGTGTGCGGTGTGCCTGACTGGCTTTGCGCTAGGAAGGCCGCTGCTGGCGGCTGCAGCCGGGCAACGCTGGAAGAACGAGAGGAAACGCACGTGCGCAGGACGACTGGACCAGGTGGCACTGTCTCTCATATGTGGGGGAGTTGGGGGTGGGGATGGACGCGGCGGCAATGCGGCATGGCCATGCGCCGTGATGGTGGCATGTGGGCTCTTGTAATAACCATGTATGTATGAAGCGGAAGCCTTTGTAATTCGTAAACGGCAGATGGCCAGGGTTCACCATGGCACACACAGGCGTGGCCATGGCGCGCGGTGCCCGGCCCAGTGATTCTTACGGCTTACCCCGTCGGCGCCCGCATTCAAGCACAACCGGCTGTCCTCTCAGCACCCATCAGCAGACGGTGGACGTGTGTGCCATGTGTGTGCAGTTTTGTGTGGCTCGAATGATTACGGTTCCACAGAGATGCCGCACGAACATCCCGAAAGACGGCCCGAAACGACGGCGTGTTGCGTGTTGGGGGTGTTACAGCGCTTGCAGATCGCGACCACGCGCATCCTGAGGGCGCCTCCCAATGAGCGGGAAGGCGCACGTTCATGCCCTCACGACCAAGCCCTCACGACCAGCCTGCAGGCCGCCACATCGCGCCTTTGCCAACAACCCCAACAGCAACCGCACTCCTGCGCCCACCCTGCGATCCACCGGTCATGAGCCAACAACACCTGCAAATCAAAACCCACACACACCACCTCCTCTAGGCCTGAAGAGCCCCCAGATTAGGGACCCGACCGCCCGTCCCACATCACGGCACCATCCTGCAGATGCCGCATATCCCTGAACGATGCACACTCTTCACCGCAATCCCTGGTGACACAACAGGTGAAACAACACAAGTGCAAAAAGGAAACCGGCACGGCAGCCAAGGCCCCGCGACTTTCATGTTCCTCGCCAGCTGCAACCGAACCTGCCAAGTGCATGTGCACTATCTCTTCATGTGCCAGACGCCACGCCTCCACTTCAACGAGGGAAACAAAACTGACAGCCACGCCCCACCATTGCGCCGCGCCGCGGCAGGGTGCACAGCGTACAGGGTAGGCAGCCCCGCTCCGCTCCTCACAGCCGAGACGGAGGCGGCGGCGCTCCTGCTGCTGCTGCCCCTGCCCCCGCGGCTGCTGGCGGTGCGGCCATTCACAGCGGCACGGTGCCGGCCTGGGCGGCCTTGTAGTTCTCGGCCACCTGCGGTGCAGCAGCAACGGTGGTTGTTGTGAGGAAGGAGTATGAAGAGGCGGGTTGCGAGGGCAGGTCCTGGTGTTGGTAGCAATCCCTCCCCTGCCCTCCCCTCCCCTCCAAAAAGCCCTGCCACTCCCATTCCCACCCCCACGCCCACTCCCACGCCCGCGCCCGCCCCCACCTGCTCCCAGTTGACCACGTTCCACCAGGCCGCGATGTACTCGGGGCGGCGGTTCTGGTACTTAAGGTAGTAGGCGTGCTCCCACACGTCCAGGCCCAGCAGCGGAATGCCGCCCGCCACGTCCGGCAGCGCGGTCATCAGCGGGTTGTCCTGCGAGGGAGAGGGAGGGGTTACATCCATGACTAGTTAAGGAAGTGGTAGAGGGGAGGGGAGAGGAGGAGGTGACGTGGGTTGGGTGGTGTGGTTGGTGTGTACGTGTGCAGGCGGCCAACGCTCGGGGTGCCTGCAGCAACTGCAGCAGTTTATCGCCTGCACACGGTCTCGCCCCCCCAAAAAAAACCCAAGACCCGCACACCCTCGCGTCGAGGGGCACTCACTACACCCCTGGGCTGCCTCCTACTTGCGCTCGATGCGCTCCGCCCCATGTTCCGCCAGCAATCTTACACGCCCCATTCTGCAAAAGTTACGTGCCCTCTACGCAACAGTTCTGCAGCAGCTCACCTGGTTGGGGGTGGAGTCGATCGACAGGGAGCCGTCGGGCTTGACACTCAGCCAGGCCCAACCCGAGCCGAAGCGGCCAGCAGCAGCGGCGTTGAACTTGGCCTTCATCTCGTCCACGGAGCCGAAGGACGCCTCGATCGCGGCCTTCACGTCGCCGTTGGGGCCGTTGGTGTTGGAGGGGTTGGTCATCACCTGTGAGAGTATCGGGGGAGCGGGGAGGAGCGAAGAGGAGCGGAGAGGGTGGATGGAGGTGATTCGGAGGTGAGGACGTGTTGTCGCGAGAGGTGGGTCACATAAACCCTATGATGCCCTGTTGTTGCGGCCGGAACGGAGCCGGCATGCATTTGCACATACAAAATGAGCGCAGCGCAGAGCTCGCGACCGGCAGCGACGCAGCGTAAGGTCCTCGCGCGCAAACGTCATCCCGCAAAGATGGCTTGCCTTCCAGAAGAAGCTGTGGTTGTAGTGGCCACCGCCGTTGTTGCGGATGACAGTGGCGACATCCTTAGGCAGCTTATCGGTGCCCACGGCCTTGTTCAGGTCCACCAGGCCAAGGTCCTTGAGCTCGGGGAACTTGTCGAGAGCCGCGTTCAGGTTGTTCACGTAGGTCTGGTGGTGCTTGGTGTGGTGGATGTTCATGGTGGTGGCATCCACATGCGGCTCCAGCGAGCCATAGTCGTAAGGCAGCGGGGGCAGAGCCTGGGCCATGGTTGCGAGAGGTTGGGAAAGAGATCGTAAGAGATCGGCAGAACGAAGTGGTCCCGTAAGCTGGTTATGGGTTCGCTGACCGGTTCAAGTAACGTTATGCAAACAGGTCATCGTATGCACCAAATTTACATGCCAACACAGTTGCATGCGCGCGATGCACCAATTGCACAATAACCGCTGCTCGAAAGCCTGGCGACCCAGAGCCGCATGTCCTTTCTCTTCAGCATGACTTGTATACATGGAGAAATTCATGCTGGTGCGCGAAGGGCTGGCCTCCGTCTCGAAGGCTGCGCGTGTGTGCCATGTTGAGCATACCCCTGCCATGTGTGGCGATGTCCACGCCGGCACTCTTGCAGGCAGTCGCCCCAGAACCTTCTTTTCCGCGCACCAATGTACGACTCCTGTTAAGTTACAGCTGTTACACCATTTGCTCACTCACTCAAACGACCTTCTAGTCGCCCCTGCCTGAAAGAATCACGCGTGCACTCTCCCTAGCGACCACCAGTGCGGTCGCATCGCCAGGCCGTTCGCTGGGGATGTAGCACAAGAAGCATTATCACAACAAACGAAACAGATTGACGAACACAACGACCGGCAATCACCTGCAATGCCCTAGCAACCAAAGGCACTAAAGAGTGTGGTACCTACACACAGCGCAAACGCAACAACAGATCCTGACAGCTGAACAGCAACGTCCACAAACTATCTGACAAGTCAGACGCTATACGTCCCAGCGCCTGCAATGCTGTGCTTGAAAGAAGTCGTCCGAGCAATCCACCCTGTCCGCGTGGGACAAGACGCAAGGCGCCAAAAGAAACACAACGTGTGCCCTGCGCCCACATCAAGACAAGGCCCCCCCACACACACATGTGTCGCTAACTGTGCACCAACCCTGTACGTCGCATGTATGTTTGTATCCGTGTCAGCCTCCTGTCCCCGACCCCAGGCTCCACCGACTACATACCAGCAGCGGCACCTATGCTGTACTCAGGCCCACAACAACAACACCAATATCAAAGCCCAAACCGGCTCGTCCGGCTGCCACACCCACAACAACAAAGAAACGCCCCGTCCAACGCCCACCACCCACACACACATAGCGCATACGTGTGGTGGTTCTGGTGAGCAAGAGAAGAGCCCCCTGCCCACCCAGCCCACCCGCCCACCCAACAAACGCACACGCCTGCAATGCACGCAGTGTCTACCCCGCAGCTGTTCTTCTAGCCCGTGCCCTCGTCATGCTCTCGCCTCCGAACGTCCCGTCCCGCACAGCGCCCGCCTCGCCTCACGTCACACCCGCTAGAGGGCTCAGGCTCAGGCGCAAGCCGTGTCAGAACCAGGTCCACACACGCGCGCCGCCCTCTCCTTCCACTCGTGACACACTCCTCGTCTGCTCCGCCGCCGCATCCGCCGTACTGACGCCGCCCGCGGCCCCATCGCCGCCTATGCACCGCCGTACAAGGCAGCATCTACCCCAACACTGCCGGTGCGCCTGCTTCCACCTAGCCGCGCGCGTGCGCCCTGAAGCAGCCGCATTCCCACGGGTTCAGCGTGGGGTGCGTCGCATGGCTCGTGGCTGCACAATATGCACAGCGCAATTGCCACACGCGGCCACCCACACCCACACGCCCGTTGCCACACCAAGCAGAAGCGCCGACAACGCAGAGCAGCGACGGTCCGTGCAAGGGTCATCGCGCTCATCGGACTGGAAACGTATCCATAAAGAATCCAGGTAAAAAAGTGGTAACAATTCCGGTGCGGCGCACCAGTCGAGCACCACGACAACATCGAAAGACACTCTCGTGCGGTCAGACAGGCACATGCACACTCGGGCGTCAAAACCTGCAATCGTCACACCGGCTACTGCCACTCGAACGATGCAAATCGTCACACCGCCTACTGCCACTCGAATGACGCAGACTTAATCTAAAGGCAACGCGTTCTGCGCATGACGACACCACACCGTGGCAGCAGCCCTGTGCGCCCCGCTTCACTCCAGCCAACCCACCGTCAAAATCCATTCGCTGTGCAAAAGATTTCCGTGCCAAATCCAAACGCTGTTCAGCTTCGGCGATGCCCGGGTGGGCGACGCCAGGCACTCACTGACCCATGAACGCATCCGTAGGCCACAAACTGAATGCGTGCTTCACTGCGAAACATCCACCTCACTTGTCCGCCGCACTGCCAACATTCGCACTCTGACGGCCACCGATGCTACCAATTGATGTGCGCGCAGCACGCCGCTAGGGTGTCGCATTACAGGGACTCAGCAGCGCCCTGGAAAGCCGTGGAGGGCTTCCGCATTCACCAGTGCAATTCAACTCCAGGCATGAGAAAGATTCCAAAACAAACCCGGACGCCTGCCGACACGCCGTGCGCGCACGCGCCCGGCCAGCACGTGCCACCGGTGCCCAGCGCGCCTCTGCCTCCACCGTCTCTTTGCTTTCCCCGATCACTTCGCCTCTGCTCCCTCCCGGGCCCTTAGGGCGCCCAGGCCTTGGTGAGCGACAGGCTGCCGTAGTGCAAGCGGTACTCGCCGGGGGCGTCGATGCGGTAGTTCTTACTGGCGCCGCCGGTGGCCGCAGTGGGCGAGTCCCACTCCCCCTTGCCGTTGGTCACCACGAACTCCACCGTCTTGGCCTGCGGTGCGTGTGGGAGCGAGTGGTGGTGGCGGTGAGGTGAGGGGTTTACATTCATGCCTAGTTAAGAAGTGAAGGCGTAGCCAGGGGTGTGGTGTGGCTGTGCTGCTCGGCGTGGCCAAAGGTCCAGTCGGCCAGAAGCCAGGGGCAGCATCCAGTGCATCGCTGCTCACCAAACGCAACCAAAACAAACCCCGTCCATCGCAGCTATAACGAGAATCGCATCCATTGCAGCTACAATGAGAGCCTAAATCCCCTGCATTCCCCTGTCTGTGCAACGCTGCACCGGTTTCAACGTCGGCTTTCAAAACCTCATGCCTGGAATCCCTCACTCCCCTCCCCTCCCCTCCCCTCCCCTCCCCTCCCTCACCGGTAGCTTCATGACGAACTCCTTGTTGCCGCTGTGCTCCATGCGCAGCCCGGGCGGGTTGGTCCAGCCCTTGCCGTCCGGGTTGCACTGCAGGTACACCTCGCCCCAGCCGCTGCGGTAAGACAGCACGATCTCGGGCGCACGCGGCGGCGGCGGCGGCGGGGGAGGCGGCGGCGGAGGGGGAGGGGCAGCCGCCACAGGCGCGGGCGCGGCGTCGGGCACGGGATCGGCGACGAGCACGGGTGTGGGCGCAGGAGCGGCGACAGGCGTAGGAGCAGCAACGGGCGCAGGTGCGGCCGATACGGGCGTAGGCACCGGGGCGGCTGCGGGAGCCGGGGCGGCGGCGGCGGCGGCTGCTGCGGGCGCAGCGGGCGGGGCGGCCGTGGGCGTGGGCAGTGCGGCTGCGTCTGCGGCTGCGCGCTGCAGGCGCTGCACCTCGGCCTCTGCCGCGGCCTTGGCGGTGTGCAGCAGCGACAGCGAGCGGCGCAGCTCGTCGCCCTCGACCTCTGTGTCGGGCGCGGGGGTGAGGGGGAGGGTGGGGAGCAGGCGCGGGTTCAGGCGCGTGTGTGTGCGTGCGTGTGTGGCCATGCGGCCGGGAGTTGGCTGTTGCCGGTCGAAAGTCGATGCCGGCACTATTGCTGACACCCAACTGGCCGACTGCACATACCCCAGGGCCCGGGCCAACGGTGTCGTTGCTCTCTCCTTGCGCCTCCATGAAAGCCAGCCGACACCTCCCCCTCCCCACCATCGCCCAGAACCACTGCCGCCGGTGCCCCCGCCCCTATCCCTCTCACGTAACGGCCACGTGGCCACACATGGCAAACCCACGGGGCCACCCCACGAAGCTACCCGCACGCCCCCGAGCTCACCCAGCGCCCGGATGCGCTCCTCCTTGTTGCGCAGGGCCTGGTCCTTGGCCGACAACTCCATGTCCTGCACAGGAGGGAAAGGGGGCTTTCGTGGTGGGATGGAAACACGAGATGGAAGCACCCTCGCCCCATTCCTCTGCACCGCATCCCGGTGCACCCGGTGCATGCCCCCACTCCCCTCCCCGCGGGTTGCAGCACTCGCCCCCGCCTGGTTCTGGGTCTTGGTTCTGGGTCTTGGTTTCCTTGGGATTGCACAACAAACCACCCCAACCCCAGCCCCCAGCATTCGCTTTTTTGCACTGGGTTCGGCTTAGCTATGGTATCTTCAACCCCAACCCCAACCCCAACCCCCGCCGCCCCACCTGCTCCTGTATCTTGTCCATGTACTCAATCCGCAGGGCGTTGATATGCCGCAGCGTGGAGGCGATCTCACGGATCTGCACCGCCAGGCTGGGGGAGCCCGAGCCGGTGATCGACCCCGTGCCGCCCGGGCTGGAGCCGGGGCCGGGGCTGTTGGGGCCCTGCGCACGCATGCCGTACACACGTTGCGGGAGGGGCGGGAGTGGAGGGTCAGGGCCGGCGGGCGCGGTCAACAGGGTGCGGGTGAGTGGGGCCGGCAAGGAGGCAAGCAGTCAAGCGGTCGAGTAGGCAAGCGGGCAAGCGGGCAAGGCACGCAAGCGAGGGACACACGCACCGGGTAGGGTGTAATGTTGTTCTCCATGCGCCCCTGACCCAGCGGGTCAACCAGCGATGCCAGCTCCTCGCCCGCCGCCGCCGCAGCAGCCGCCGTCAGCGTTTGTGCCATGGCAGTGGCGGCGGCGCCCGCCGCCGCCGCGGGCGTGGTGGTTGCGGCGGCAGCGTTGCGGCCGTTCGAGTGCCCGTTGCTGTGGCCGTTCACCAGCATGCCAGCGCCGTTGGCAGCCGCGGCGCCCTTGGTCCCGCCCATGGCGACGGCTAGGTCAAACATGGGGCCACTTTGGGAGGGGGAGGCGGAGCTGCCCGGAGGTGGCACGGGGCCATTGCCGAGGTGGTCGCCGCGAAGGCCGTCGCCGGCCCCGGCCGGGTTGGCCGGGTTGGCGCCGGCGGCAGCTTTGACAACGCGGAGGTTCCGATTTGCAGTCCGCAGAGTCCTCGCCGCGACGACGGGCGCCTAGAGGAATTGAATCGACACAGCGTGCAACACGCGCCAGCTCAGTCGACAATTTCCGGTGGCGAGGCTGCGACGGCCGGTCAGCTGCCCATCCATGACCAAGGAAAATGTAATGCAGACTATTTGGCGCAACGCTACAGCCCGCTGGAGTGAGAAGTTGAGGGCCCTCGAGCCCAGCAGGCATGACGACAACAGAGCCCGCAAGCTTGCGCCCGCAAGCTCAACAACTTACCCGCAACGACATCAAATGAGCCCCGGTGCCTATAGGCCTGCGTATGCTTGACGCCTCTGCCATTTTCACCGCTTGAAGGATTCGCAATTCACCCGAATTGACCCAAACTTTGCGGCTTTGTTCGCCGGGGCTAACTGTCTACAGCTGTATGGACTTGTGGTCGCCCAAGTAGGCTTGACCCAAAAGGCACTCAACACCGGTTAACGGGGGAAGGCTTTCTCGTGCTGCAAGCCCAGTCTAAGCAGCACGCAGTCTGAAAGCTTAGGCGTTGGGAGTTTGTTCCAGATTGGACATCCAAAATGGTCGAGGCCTATCGAGGTCCAAGCATAAAAGTTGCGCTCATGTGCCCGAGCCCGCGCCTCGAGACCGCCCGCACATGACAGTGGTAAATGAATACCTAATGGCAACTCAAATTCCCCTTCGCCGAACGCGCTTGCGTCCATCGCCCTCGGACTCGACTGGCAACACCGCTGTCTTTTTCTTGCGCCCCCCTCCCCCAGCCCCCGCCCCTCTCTTCGCTGCCCGCCTCCCGCCGCCTGCCGCCTTGCCGCCCTTCCCGTCGCCCCCCTCACTCACATCAGCCTCGCTCACCCCGTAATCCAGCACGACCTCTGCGGGGCCGAGGTACAAGACCCGGGCTGGCCGACCGCCACTGCTGCCGCCAGTCGCCCCCGACAACGAGCCACTCCCAGCCGCCCCCGCCCCGGCACCCCCCTCCAGCCCCGCCTCCGCCTCTGCCGCCTCCACGTCCGTCCCCGGTGGCTGCAGCTTCATTCGCAATGCCAGCATTCGCACGCCGGCCGCAGCCGCCTGCGGGCCAAATGTCAAGAAGCGAGGGGGGTAGTTTGTCCCAATCCCAAAGAACCAAGACCCCTCGACGGGACTGGAGTCCGGGGTCACACAAAAGCGCACAGGACAGCCCACAGCACAAACACCGTCTTCGCCCCGCAGTCACACAGCTACCCATTCTCACGTCCATCCACACACGTACACAGACGAAAACACACGTGCCACCCACCCACCCGCCGAACCAGGCGGGCGTACTCGGGGTCCTTGGCGGCACACGGCGCGAACCGGCCGCAGTCGCCGCGCTGGATGGCGAACACACACACCGCCTGAAGGGGGCCAGCACACATGCGGGGTAGCCGAGGTGAGTATCGGCATCGGCAGCGGCAGCGGCAGCGGCATGGTTAGAGAGGGAAGCGAGTGAGAGCGCGTGTGCCGCTGGCGTGAGTAGGGGCAAGTGCGCTCCGGAAGGTGCATGTCCTGTACGGTACCACTGGTACGGCACTGGCAGAGATACCACCAGTTCCCCCATGGCCCCCATGGCCTCCCCCGGTGGGCCCGGCCACATGACAACCCCCCTACACGTCGGCTCTCTCTCACCTCGTGCCCCGCCTGCACCACCTCCACAAGGTCCCGCATGTGCCGCTGCGCCCGCTCGCTGACCTGCCCGGGGCGTGGCGGGTAGGAGGTGGGGGAGGAGGGGTTTCCAGGCACTTCCGAGTCAGGTGAGGGAGGCGGGCATGGGATCCATTGCATCCAATGCCAAGGTGAGGGAGGAGCGAAAAAGCACGGGCAAGGAGGCGCTGGTCAAGGACATGCCAGCAGCGGTGGCCGTGGCCGTGGCATCCGGCAAGGCGCGAGGCGCCGCGTGGTGCGCCGTGGTGCGCCGTGGTGCGCCGTGGTGCGCCTCGCGCTGTGTGCGCTTTGCGGCAGCGCCCCACGGCCAACGGAGGTGCAGGGCACCAGGGCAGCCACGCACTCGGACAAGCACACACGCGCACTGCAACACCAAAAACAAACCCTTCGAAGTCTGCCGGAACGGAAAGTACCCGCGCTACACGCACCGTGTCTGGGAACAGCGCTATGTTGCCTTGCGCCAGCGCCGCTGCAGCAGACCCCACAGCGACAGCAACAGAGCCCTCGGCAGGAGTGGCAGCAGCAGCAGTAGCTGCTGCGCCGGCTGTAGCAGCACTGGCGGTCGCGGCGGTCGCGGCGGCTGTAACAGCAGTGGCGGCGGCAGTAGCGGCGGCGGGTGAGGATGGGGAGTAGGGCTCGGCCAGGGTGACGCTCTTGACCTCCACATACACGCGCCGGCCGTTGGGGCGTGTCAGCACGAAGTCCACCCTGACCGTGGGTTGGGTGCGTCAGAAGGGGTGTGCTTAAGGATTACAAGGAGCGAATGCCCAGGCGTGAGCGCAGCTGCGGCAAGTTGCGGCAGCGAATCGCATCGGGGGCGCGTGTCGGCACACGCCCATGCACGCCCAGTCACCGCACCTGCCCCAACCCCACCACCAGGAACGCAAAATCCCACCCCGCATTAATACAACACTGCCACAACGCCACAAACCACCCCCATACACACTGCGCCGCACCTGGATCCATTTGCGCCGTACGCGACCTCGCGCTGCACCTCGCTCCACTCGCCGCCCAGCAGCTCCGGCGGCAGCAGCGGCCGCCGCCCGCTGCCGCCCGCCGCCGCCCCTGCCGCCGCCCCTGCCGCCGCCCCTGCCGCCGCCCCTGCCGCCACTCCTGCCGCCGCCCCTGGCGCCGCCGCCGCTGCTGCCGCCGCTGCTGCCGGCGGCTCCACCGCCTGGCGCAGCAGTGCCTCCACCAGTCTATTGGCGGCGGCGCTGTGGACGCCCACCCAGGCGCCGCCGGGGGCCGACTGTGCCATGAATGTGTAAGAGCACAAAGAAGACACAGCTCAAAGACTGTGCCATGTGTTTTGTGTGTGTTGTTAGAGAGCAAAAGGGACTGTGTTGCGTGTTGTGTCTTGCGCAATGGCAGGCACAGATCAAGATCAGGATGAACAAGAAGCAGCCACAACGCAGGCACGCACGCGACGCGACACGTGTGCGAAGCTTCCCTCTCACCAGGGCCGCCCAGTCCTCACACCTGTATCATCTCTAGCGTGTGGGCGTACTTGCGCCCCTTGGCGCCAGACACGCTGCACACCACAGGCGCCAGCGTCCTGCCGTGTGTGCCGTGTGTGTGTGTGTTTGTGTGTGTGTGTGTGTGTGTGTGTGTGTGTGTGTGTGTGTGTGTGCGCGCGTGTGTGTGTGTGTGTGTGTGTGTGTGTGTGTTTGTGTTTGTGTTACATTCATGGTTAGTTTAGGAAGTGGTAGACGTGGTGGAAGGCGGGTTAGCTGATGATGTGGAGCATCGAGTGATCAAAACACAAGAAAGAGAGAGCCGGAGGGACGGCAGGGAAAGCAGGAAAAGCAGGCGCATGGGTGCAGCACGTGGATACACGTGCAGACGTGAGGAGCTTTCCCATGCGTGAGGAGCATGTCCCTGCCATTGACACGCTCATGCAGCACGCACAGACGCAAAGGGAAACAAACCGCACACACACGTCAATGCCACACGTGCCCCACACCCACCAGTCCAGCAGTCCCGTCATTGGCCCCGTGTTGGGGCAGTGGCAGGTCGTGCCGCCCCCAGCCGCACCCTCGCCGCCGCCTCCGCCGCCGCCGCCTTCAATACCGCCACCTGCCGCCTCGCCGGATGCCGCCACTGCCGCCTCCTCCGTGTCGAGTGCGGCTGCGGCGGCCGCCGCGGGCCGCGCCGCCCGCCGCGGGCCCCGGCGCGCAGGACCCGGCTTAGTATCAGCTGTCGCAGCGGCACCGGCAGCAGCAGCTGTAATAGCTGCAGCAGCTGCGGCAGTAGCAGCAATGGCGGCTGTAGCAGCGGCGGCAGTGGGTGCTGGCGGCGTGTCGTCGAACACGACGTCGGCCAGGAAGCGCTTGTAGCGGCGGACCAGGCGGCCGCACACGGCGGCCGGGTACTGCGGCGCGAGGGAAGCGGCGGGGCGGGAGGCGGGGCGGGAGCGGGACGGGAGCGGGACGAGGAGCGGGGCGGGAGCGGGAGCGGGTTAGTTAGATGGGGGGGCTTCAGAACATTGCCAAGGTCTGTATCTGCGGCTGGGGTGGCGATGGGTCGCTACTGCCCGTGTGTGCCTGTGTCGACTGCCTGGCGTGAGCTCACCTCAAACAGGACTACTGGGGCGGCGGCCGACCCGTCCGCAGCTTCCATACCACCAGCGGCCGCCGTCACTGCTCTAGCTGCCAATGCTGCTGCTGCCCCCCTCCCGGAGTGTGTGGGGGTGGTTGCGGCGGGTGCGCGTGGCGTGAGTAGGGGCTTCGGGGCCGAGGCTGGCGCGCCGCACACACGGCTGCTGCCGGCGGCGGCTGTTGGCGCAATGGCCGGCGCCCTGCCTACAGCGCGCCCCAACGCAGCCACCTGCGCCGCCAGGTGGCACGGCAGGGCGCTCGCACCCGCAGCCGCTGGCGCCGGTGTTGACGCGGGAGCCGTGTGGACAGAAGCGGTGCGAGCCGCTGGGGCGGGGGGGCAGTGGGCGCCACAGCCGGGAGAGCTTTGCACTGTTTGCCGGACCGTTTTGCTCACAGCAGATGCAGACGATGCAGCAACGCTACTTATAATATGGTGGCTAAAGTCCTACGGTGGTAAAATTGGCGCGAAGAATGTCCAATGAGCTCCCGCAGTCTGCGTTCAGCTAGCGTGTATAATAATTCCTTAAGTATATGTGTCAAGCCAATGTGCCGTCTGTAACGCTGTCACGTTGCACATCGATATAATGCGTGCACGCGTGTCCATCGCCCCCGCCCCTCACCCATGACCCATCCCCTGCCCCTCACAGCCTCTCACAGCGACCTCTCCTCGCTGCCGATTCTGACACAGAACAGCAGAGCTTTGCAACTTCAGCGCCTGAAAACCCTCGGTATGCTCTTGCGCCGCGGACGACATGTTGCTGATGTGCCGGACTGGCCGGACTGGATGTACGGCAGGGTCAAAGGGCAGGGGAGGTGCACCTCACAGGTGCACCTCCACTAATACCGAACGTGCGATTAGGGCGGCCAGAGCCGCTTTGGCATGCTGCGTGCATGCGCCTGCAATGGCCCTTCATGCATCGCTTTGCCAGCAACATCCAGCCCAGCGCGGAAATGCCGGAGCTTGCTCCCGCATGCACAGTACCCCATGCACAGCAGTCGCACACGGTACAGCTTCTTCTTGCGTTACACGATTGCTCACTCCGCTCTGCCCTTGTATATCGCCTCCCCGCAACGGCTAGCTATGGATGCGTGCCGCTTGCCCGCTTCGCGGCAATTACCATGCAGCACGATTCCATGTCACGCCACGACATGTATGACGGCACAGGTCACACACACGCGCCTCTGCCCTCTTGCATGCATCGAGCTAGACAGAGCAGTACATACATCGCTTGATATCCGCCGCCAGTAACTGCCAATTGTTCTGCCGAAAGTGCCGTGCTCATCATGGCTCATCACGTACTTTATTACAGTCACGCAAAGACCAGCGGGTCATGCTTGTGCTTTAATTATGCCAGCAAGCCGGCATGCCCGAGCTTTAGTGCAATGAACGAGCCATATGCACAAAGCACTACCACATGCACAAAGCACTACGTACGCGTGGATGAATGCTCACGTGCTGGTGCAACCCGCGGCCGCCGCCGCCGCAGCATGTATCGGTGTGCGCCATGGACCGATGCACAACAAACCCAGGGACAAAACCATTATGTGCACACCACTTGCAAACCATGTGCAAAACACGTGCAGACCCACACGCAATGCTCATAATGCAGTCTCCACGCCTACATACCAAAACCCCCTCGCTGCATGCATGCAGCCACCTCACAAAGCACACCTCTCCCACCCGCTTCCCATCTCCCACCACCTCCAACGCCCGCCTCCCACCTCCGCGCACGCCTCCGCAATCACCGGCGCGCCTGCCTGCGCCTCCAACAACACACGCGGCTATCTACGCGTGGCGCATCTTCTCCTTCACCACCAGCGCCAGCCAGAACAGGAAGCGGTAGATGGCGATCATGCCGCACTGGATGCCAATGTCCACCCACTTGTTCAGGCCGCTGATAGTCCAGTAGTCCAGGATCTGTGTGATCGCAGGACCGAGGGCAGCAGGTGGGTTGCGAGGTCAGGGCAGTGGGAACAAGGTAAAGTCAGCGATTGGAGGCAGCGGATCGGGTGAGTGGGTGGAGGTCTGAGGCGCGGCCACGAGCTGTGTGTGTATGTGTGTGTGTGTGTGTGTGTGTGTGTGTGTGTGTGTTAAGGAAAACAATACGTGCGTGTGTATGAGTGTGTGTGGTGAACGGACGCGCTTCACGCAATGGCAGCGGCAGCACACCAAGCAGCAAGCGCGCAGGCACGCACGCGCACAGGCAGGCAGGCAGGCAGGCGGACATTAGGCGGCACCAGCAGCAGCACCGGCACCCACCTCTGAGCCGGTCATGGTGCAGGGGGCGGCCGGGGGGTCGTAGGCGGGGCCGCAGCCGCCGGCCTGGCTGTAGCAGGGGCACAGCCAGCCGTCAGTGTTGTCGAACTCGTTGTGCATGAAGCCGGCAAAGGCGTAGCTGCGTGGCGTGTGTGTGTAGGGAAGGGGAGGCGGGGCAGCAGCGGCGGGTTGAGAGGGTAAGAGAGTGAGGGAGGTGTAGAGGAGCACGGAGGACGGATTGGGTTTGGGGGCCAGGCCAGAGAGGGCAGTGGTGCAAGGGAGGGAGGGAGGGAGGCGCGCACGCACGCAAGCACGCACCTGTGGTAGGAGATGTAGTGCAGGGGGTAGCGCCACACGGGTGCGGGCAGCTCGCCCACGGGCTGGAAGAAGCCGCACACCAACATGTACATGCCCAGGATGCCGGCGCCGCCTGTGGGGCGTGTGGAGTGCAGCGTGTGGTGTCACCGAGTGCTGTGCGTTTGGAAGTGAACAGATTTCCAAATACACACACGCGAATGCACCGCACACACGGTCACTCAACAACCTGCCGCTGCCGCCACCACTACGGTACCGCCAGCAGCCTTCACCAGCTACCGCTACAAATGCCCTCGGCCCCACCGCCACCTCCGCGACCTCCCATGCAACGCACCGGCAATGCCCATGAGGTAGTGCGGCACCACGGCCGCGATGGCCATCATGAGGCTCTCCACAACCGTCAGCGACACGTACAGGTTGATGAAGAAGTAGGGGAAGCGGTCGCCCGAGTCGTTCAGGCCTGGAGGTGGGTTTTAAGGTTTTGGGTTTAAGGAGGGAGGGAAGAGCACACAAGGGAATGGCGTAGGTGTTTGTGTTTGGAGGGTACATGCGTTTGGAACGGGCGCCGTCGCGCGCGCGCGAGCTGCAGGGAGCATATAGATTGTAGGGAGGTGCTGCACGCATGCAGCTGCCGTCACCCGTCGGATCCGGGCGCTCCCCACCCACCTCCACCACCCCGGCGGCGGGCCCGCCGAGCAACGCAGCAGCCACTCACCGACCAGCCAGTACACCACGGCGGAGGATATGACGGCGATACCGAAGATGAAGGGCGCGGAGGCGAGCGTGTTGGCCAGCGCAAAGGTGGCCACGCTGTAGTAGCCGTTGAGCCGCTCGCGAATAAACACCTGGGGGGGCGAGCAGGCGATCGAGGAGCCAGATACAGGTCGTTTCATTTTGTTCCTCTTGACATACAGGTGCTGATACCCTGGATGTGAGCAGTTGAGGAGACATTGATTGGTGCAGCTCACTTCGCACACGCGCAAGCACAGACGCAGCGCACACGCACCTGCATGTCCTCCACGAATGCAGGGAAGCCGGCGATGGACCTGTGTGTGTGATGAGTGTGGCAAGTAAGGCGGAGGGTGAATGGCTGGGGCGTCAGCCAGAGTAGTGGCGCGCCAGCCCCTGCTGCCAGCCCTCTCCTCGCGCTTGCCTAGCCAACCCGAAGCCCCAAGCAACGCAGCCCTGTCCGTCCCTGCAGCTGCTGCCTGCCTTGGCGGCGCGCGCGCACACACACGCACACACACGCACACACACGCACACACACGCACACACACGCACACACACACCATCTCTAACACACACCCTTTGTGCTTCTCTAAAACACGCGCTCCTCCATGCATGTGTCAGTCCTTCTCATCGCCCACTCACATGAATGTGAGGAAGGCCACCACGAAGAACATCATGGCGCTGCGGCTGTAGGTGCCCACCCAGCTGTTGTCCAGGTTGAAGTAGATGGTGCCGATGCAGATGCACAGCATGATGTACTGCAGGCCGCGATGGGCGCGGTGCAGATGAGGAGAAGGAGAAGAAAGCAGATCGGAGTTTGTTGGGTTATGTGGTCGGCATGTGCACGCGAGCATGCGTGCGTGCAGGTATGGCCTTGCTCAGGAGAGAGGTAGGCGTGGGCGGTAAAGAGTCAGCGACACCCGGCACGGCCCTCACACGCGAACCCCGTCCAGCAGCCGGCGGGCCAGCCAGGCAGCCACCCACCATGCCCAGCCTCAGCCAGAAGACTGCGATGTTGCGCCAGTTGTTGACCAGCATGCGCTTGGTCAGCACGTACACCTGCGGCGGCAGCACGTCCCACATGCCACATGCCACATGGCACACACAGAGCGTAAGGGCAGAGCATGCGTGCGCTTACCGTCGTTTAGAGACGCGCCCTTTCACAACGAGCACCGCTGGCACGTCCCACGTCGCCTCGCCACAGCCGAGGCCCGCCCGCCCGCACCCACCCACGCATCCACCCATCCATACCCTTGCACCCACCCACCCACCGCGCACCCAAACTCACCTGGTACAGCACGCTGGCTCCGCACGTGGCGCACACGTACTCGTCGCCCGCCTGGCTCAGCTGCGCCAGCGAGGCGTCCAGCGCGGGGGCGCGGGTGGCGGCGAACACGCCGATGAGCTTGCGGACGTTGGCCTCCGGATCCAAGCCGTGGTCGCCCTGGGTGACGGAGGGGGTTTGTGTATGTGTGCAATCGTTCGCGTGTTTGCTTGCTCCGGTGCCTTTTCCGGTGCTTGTTCCGGTGTTGATCCTCTTCCCCAAGGCCCTCGCCAGGCACCTCGCCCGCTTCCGTCCCTCTCTACCCACCGCTCGCAAACCCCCACCCCACCCCCGGTTTAGTTTGGGCTGGAATCTGCAAACCCCACCCCACGCAGCGCCCACACAACCACCGGCACCGGCCTGCACCCCACCGCTCGCAACTCCCCCCCCGACACCCCCTCCACCGCCGCTCGCCTTGAAGTCGCGGTTAATGACGTGTAGGAAGTGGTCGGTGGGGTTGCGCAGCGAGGGGCAGGGCAGCCCCGCCTCCTCGAACATGGTCAGCGCGTCGGCGGCGCGGCCTGTGTAAGTGGGAGGTTGGATAGGGGGGTGGAGGTGGGTGGGGGCGGTTGCGTGGGTCGGGTTGAGGGTTTGCAATGGGCAAATGAGGAGGCGGAAAGGGTTGCCTAGGCCGCCAAATTGCGCTCCCGGGTACCGTATTCAGAGAATTGCACACGCATGCACACGCGCACGCGCACTCACCGAAGTAGACCACCTCGCCGGCTGCAGGGGTGGTGGCGGGATGGCAGTGGCGGCCAATGCGGGCGGCAGGGAAACGGTCAATGTCAGTGCTCCTCAACAGCCATAAAAAAGTGTGGTTAGGCTAGGCACGCCATGTGCAATCCTTCACCCTCCGCCCCAGTGACCCTCACCTCTACCCCAGCGGCCCGCCAACAAGGCCCCTCCGCATCCTCGCCTCCCACACGCGCGGGCCCCGCCCACTCTTCCCCGACCTCTCACCCCGCCGCGCCCTCTCTCCCCCCTCTCCCGCCTGCCCACTCACCCGACAGCAGGCACAGCTTGTCGAACAGCTCATACACTTCGGAGCTGGGCTGGTGGATCACCTATGCGGTGGGGATGGGAGGTGGGGTTAGCGGGGTTTGGGGCGTGTCGACGCCACAGCAACCCTATCCGATACCCACCGCTCAAACGGCACGGCTCCGTCCCCGCACGACCCAGCCACCACCACCATCCACGCAACCACACAACGCCACATGCCCCGCCCTTCCCTCCCTGCCCCTTCCCTCCCTTTCCCCGCCCCTTCCCCTTCCCCTCCCCTCCCCCGGCACGCACCGTGACCACGGTGCGGTTGTGCTCCGCCAGCCTGCGTATGTTGGCCATGACGTGGAAGGCGGCCGCAGCGTCCAGGCCGCTGGTGGGCTCGTCCAGGAACAGCAGGCTGGGGTGCGTGATCAGCTCGCAGCCTGGAGGTAGGGCGGCAGGGGGGTGGGTAGGAGTAGAGGAGATAGTCAAAAGAGCTGGTGCACTACTGTAGAGAGGATGGTCAAACGGAAACGGCGCACTACTGTAGAGAGGATGGTCAAACCAAACCCAGATCAACCCAGGCATCGAGAAGACTGGCGCAGTGGCGCCGCATACAGTACGCATGCACGCCACTCCAAGGCATGCCCAGTTGCCCCGCTGGCCCCTGTGCCCCGGTCATATGTGCGCAGCAGGCGACGCACCGATGGACACGCGGCGCTTCTGGCCGCCGCTGACGCCCTTGATGAAGGGCGTGCCGATCTTGGTGTGCTGCGCCTCCTCCAGGCCCAGCTCGCTGATCACGTCATCCACCCGCGCCACCTGCCCGTGACCGGAGTTGCAATTTGCAGTTGCTATTGAGGCATAGGTGTAGGTGTATCGTATCGGGAGGGGGAGCAGTGAAGCCGCACCAAACTCCGCAGCAGTTGAGAGCACACCGAGCCGACCCACATCCCCGCAGCCGCATCCTCCCTCCCGCGCTCCTGACCGCCCGTCTGCGCGCATCCCTCCCTCCCTTCTCCTTCTCCTTCCCCCTCCCGCCACCCGCTACCCGCTCTCATTACCTTGTCCGCCTTGCTCATGTTGCTGGGCAGCCGCAGCAGCGCCGCGTACACCAGCGTCTCGCGCACGCTGAGTGTGCCCACCAGCACCTCGTCCTGAGTCACGTAGGCGCTCAACCCGTACGTTAGCCGGCTGTTGTGGCCATTCAGCAGCACCTGCGGGCGTGTTTTGCATAAAGGACATAAGGTTGCGTGTGTGTGTGTGTGTGGGGGGGGGGGTGTTGTACACAGCGAGTCAGTGGAGGTTATACGGAGGGGCGGAGAGGTGGGGTTGCGGGCCAGCGGGTGCCATGGTACGGCCACGGCTGCCGTGAGCCCCAACCCACATCGCTCCTGCCCACAGTCCCACACAACACCAGCCCCAACACCACCGCAATGCAAAGTCAATAAGCAGCAGCGGCTCCCCACACTTTGCTTACGTCGCCGGTCTGCGTGACGGAGTTGGGAAGGCGGCCCGCCAATCCGTCGAGCAGCGTGGTCTTGCCGCAGCCGGAGGGGCCCATGATCGCAAGCATGTCGCGGGGGGCGACTGTGGTGGCGGGGAAGGAAGCAGGAGGAGGGTTTAAGAGGGGGAGGAGGAGGGAGGAAGGAGGGTGCGGGAGGGTAATGAGCAAGGGTGTAGGATGCGGGGGACAGGCGCAGGAAAGAGTGGATGGCCGACGCTGGCGTGATGTGCGGGCTTATACAGGGTATGCGGACACTCCTCTATCCATGCCTTTGTGGCACGTCCATGCCGCCTGGCTGGCGTAAGCACGTTAGACGCGCTCGCGCAGATGCGAAACCCCTGTGTCATTCATACTGCCCACGACGCCGTGAACCGGGTCATGCCCCGGTGGTTACGCCCCCCGCCATGGCGACACGCACCATAGCCGCGGACGTCTTTGAGGATGTGGCGTGTGCCGCCCTTCACGTCCTTGGATGTCTGCACACAGACAGGGGTTGGCACGGGTTTATCACGTGACGGCGGTATCCGAAATTCGAGGTGCTGTCGCCGTACATGTGCGAAGGTTGCTTCGACTCACCACATTTAGGTTCTGCCAGGTGAGCGTCGCCAGCTGCGCATCCTGGTACTTCGCCGTGACGCTTGCTCCAGCGGCCTTCTCCACATCCTGTGCACATGCCAGCTCGGAATTGAAGCTGGCGCGAAGCCCTTGGACCTGCCCAGCGCTCATCTCACCATGGCTCCTGGCGACGTCGACGCGGCGTCGGCAGGGTGTACAGCGTTGGGCCCTATGTCTTCAAGAGACAAGAGGGACAGAAGACTCGACGTTCGCACAAGCGGTTCAATAACAAAGAACGTTTGCGGCGTTATGCATACTATGTATATGCGTCAAAGTCAGAGGTTTATAACCGGGTGGCGGGTCCGTGATCACCGCCACCCTCGCAAAGCAATCCGTCAACCCCTCGTCCGCGCTCCCTTTACCCAGGCTCACCATAAAATATTACTTCATAGTCGGGATTTTATTGTTTACAGATAGCTCTGTATCGTCTTGACGCCCTGAGACAAAGTGTGCGAAAGGAATCCCCCGCGTTTAAAAACGTCGTCCGTATTGGGTGCTTGACGCAATCACCATACAGTGAGGAGCTACTGTATGCAAGCCACCCGTGACCTGCCCACGCGAGGGTCTGGTACGCTCCCGTGGGGGTCCAACCACCAGCCGGCTCAGGCCTCGAGGCCGCGTTCAAGTGGCTAGAGCGGGTTATTCCCCCTGTCGCCCTTCTGCTCGCCCCGTCTGTCAAGGAGGGGCTGCCGCTTACATCGCTTACGCCGGCCTGGCCTTGGCACGTCTAAGCCTGTTCCGCGCCCGAACCCCCGCCCGCCACACGACACGGCTCATGGCACCACTGCAAGTCGTCCTGTCCAGCGGGCACTGGTTCTGAGGACCAGCTTCTTGCGGCGGGTAGGGGCAGCTGTGGCCACTCCTACCCGGTGGCCAGCCTACTGACCGCCGTGCCTCGCGCTATGCACAGCACTCCTTGCCGCATGGCTCAGCAGTGCCTGTGCAGTGCGCGACGACACGCGAGGGCTCACATGCGCCGCCCGCGACGGGCAACAGCGGCTTGCGCGCCGCACTGCTCCCGAGGCAGCCTGCGGCCCAGCTGCACCCAGCGTACAGAGGTGAGTGACGGCGTCGCGATGTGTGATGCAAAGCGGGGAGGATGCATTGCCCGCGGTCATCACATTCGCATTCACACTAGCAAGCAGTTCTCATCACATACCGTAGGCCAAGGAATCATCCGCCGGGAAGAGGCGTGTTTGAACATATCCCATGAGAACTTAGAGGGGAGGGGGGGCGAGGGGGAACGGGGGATTTGTGACAACCGTGGCCGGTAAGGACGGAAGTCCGGCGTCGACCGCGACCCACGGGACTCGGACTGGGGAGGGTACGAACGCGCTTTACCTTCCGGCGGCTACAATTGTATGCGATGCCAAGTAAGAGCCGGCCAGCCAGCGCTGCTGCTGCAGCCGCCTGCTGCAATCGCGCGGCCTCAAGCCGACGCGGGCGGCTCGATCGTCACCCCCCGGCCCGTTTCGCCCGCGCCCGCCGGATGCATCTAGGCGCCTGCGGATCCGCTGCCGCGCGAGCCTCTAAGCATGTGCAAGCCCTCAACACATACATCAATCGAACATCGTGTAGGCTTTAAGCCTCCTACCTTGATTGCCTCGAGTGCTGTTCCTCGCAGCGCCCTTACACATCCACTCAAGACCCCTTCTATCGCTCCCGCGCGCAGCCATGGAAACGCATGGCGCGGTCATGCATCGCCCCCATGCGTAAAAGCAATGCGACTTTGCGCGGATGGAACAGCAGCCACGTTACGAGGCAGTGGGCTCGCCGGAAGGCGCTGCGGGCCCGCTCGCGGCCGCGCTGATGCAGCCGCAAAGCCAGCAAGGCTATGCGCAGGAATTCCCACGGCCGAGCGCGATGCAGCAGTTCGAGGCAAGCCACGACGGTGCCTCGGCTTCGGGCGGCCGGCATGAGCCGGCAGAGCTCGCACCCTCCGCGGCGCCCGTGGCATTTTGGAAACCCCTCCCTGTCGCCGCTGCCGGCGGGGGCCCCGCCGCCGAGTCGGGCGCGCCGGAAGCGGCTGCCTTCGCGTTTGGCGCTCCTCAGCCGCCGCAGATCATGCCGGAAGCCGGGCATTCGATGCCTGTTGGCGCTGGTGGTGCCGCTGCTGAGGCGGCGGAGGCAAGGCAGCCGGGGGGCAGCAGTGCTGACGTGGCGTGGGGGCAGCAGCCGCAGGAGCAGCACCCTGCAGCAGCAGTGTGGCACCACCCGCAGGTACAGCCACACACACACCTTCCGCCGCCGCAGGAGCTTCCGCCGCAGCACCTTCCTCCGCCACAGCCGCAGCAGCAGCCTCCGACGCCGCAGCACCTGCAGCAGCAGCTGCTGCTCTACCCGCCGCAACATCAGCAGCAGCCCGCCGGTACCTCGGCGCCGGCCGTATTGGACGCCGGCGGGGCAGCAGCAACCGCAGGTGGCGCCGCCGCCAACGGTGGCGACGGATGCGCGATGTGGGTCGGCGGCGGCGGGACCATGCGCGGTGATACAGACTCAGTAGGCCCGGATGGCAGCGGCGGCGCGAGTGGTGCCGGCGCCGGAGCCGCCGCCGCCGCTGCCGCTGCCGCTGCTGTGGGGCTCGCCGCGGCTTCAGCCCTGCCGCAGCCGCTGCACGGGTACGCCTTCCCACCGCCGCCCTTCCCGGCGCCGTCTGTGCAGGGCTTGCCGCCGGCGCCCCCGTCACACGAGCAGCAGCAACAGGAACAGTTGCTGCAGCAGCACCACATGCAGCAACAGCAGATGTTGCAGCAGCACCAGTTGCAGCAACACCAATTGCAATTGCAACAACAGCAGATGTTGCAACAGCACGAGCACATGCAGCAACAGTTCCTGCAACAGCAGCAGCAAGAGCAGCAAGAGCAACAACAGCAGGTGGTGGCCATGTCGGGCTCACCGCCGCACATGCTGCTGTCGCCCTTTGTGCCGCTTTACGCACTGGGCACCGCAGGGGGCGGCGGCGGCGGCCCAACGCCGGCGCAGGCAGAGGCGCCCCTGGGCGGCTTGGAGCAGCCTAATAACCCGATGGAGATGCAGCAGCATCTGACGCTGCAGCACTGGGGCAGCGGTGCCGGGGCGGCGGCGGCATCAGCGCTGCCGCCGGCGGGCCCTGGCGGCGGCAGCTTTCACGGTGGCATCAGGTCTGCTCAGCAAATGCCCTGCTTCCCGTCGGCTGGAGACTTGCAGAACCAGCAACAGCAACAGTTGCAACACAACGCTCATCAGCAGCAACAGCAATGCCAGCAACAGCAATACCAACAACAGCAGGGCCAGCAGCAACAGCACCAGATTTTCCACCCGCAGCCGCACCTGGCGGCCGGCGGCGCCTCATCACTGCTGGTGTATCCGCAGACGCCAGCGGCAGCCGCCTCCGCAGCAGCCTCCGCAGACGCCTCCGCAGGAGCAGGAGCCGGGGGCTATTTGCCGCCGCCAGCACTGGCGCCGCCTGACTCCCAGCAGCTAATGCCGCCACAGCAGCAGCAACAGCAACAGCTGCTGCACGAGCAGCACGTGCGCATGTTGGCGGCGATGGCGCCGCCGCCGCCAGCTGCACGTGGTGATGCGGCGTCGCCGCCGCTGCCCATGCCCTCGATCTTCCCGCCCTCAGGCCTCACGCCGCCGCCGCCAGGCTCGTTCCATCAGCTACCTCCGCCGCTCTCGTCCCTGGGTCATCCGCAGCAGCTGCAGCCACAGTCACAGCTACAGCAGCTACAGCCGTCGGCGGCGGCCGCGGCGGGTGGGTTTGGCGTGGAGCGCTCCATCAGCCTGAGCGGCTACCTGCTGCTGCCCCAGCATTCGTCGCAGCAACAGGCGAAAATGCAGCAACAGCAGCAGCAGCAGGAGCAGCAGCAACAGGCGCAAATGCAGCAACAGCAGCAGATGCAGGTGCAACAAGCCCAGGTGCAGATGCAGATGCAGCAGGCTCAGGCGGCGCAGATGCAGATGCAACACCAACAGCAGCAGCAGGCGCAGCAGGCTGTTGCCGCGGCGGCGAGCGCTGCGGCCGCGGCGGCTGTCGACTACTTCTACAGCAACATGAACCACCAGCAACAGCAGCAGCTGCAGCAACAGCAGGACATGCTGCAACTGCAGGACATGCAGCAGCAGCCTTACTCCTACCTGCAGCCACCGACGGCAGTCGAGCCTGCTGCGCAAGACACCTCCGGCGTGTCGATGCCGCCGCCGCCGCCGCCGCAGATTCCGCAGCTGCCGTCCCTCAGCCTGCAGCCCTTCCAGCCGCCGCACCTGCCGCCACTGAAGGCAACGGGCCGGCGGCTGGATGCCGGTGGCGGCAGCGGCAGCAGTGCAGGAGGGGATCAGCAGCCGCAGCAGGAGGGGGAGGGGGAGGAGGGTATTGACACGGGGACACCGACGCTGGTGGCGAGGCGGGCGTCGCCCTTTGCGCTGCAGTCGCCGCCGCCGATGGCCCGTTGGCAGGCAGCCCACGGTGGCGGCGGCGGCGGCAGTGATGGCGGAGGCAATGGCGCTGCTCCCGTTGCAGGGGTTGCTGCTGGTGTGGGCGCATCAGGCACCGTGATTGTTGCACATGCCGGCGGTTTAGAGGAGCAAGGGCACCAGCACCAACAGCAGCTGATGCAGCAGCAATTCACGCAGGCGTATCCACAGCAGCAGCCGTCGCAGCAGCAAATTTTCGTGTCCTATGGTGGCAGTGGCGTGCTGCCGCCGCAGTTTCCCAGCGCCGGCAGCCTCGGTGACGTCAACGCTGCCGCCGCCGCTCCCACTACTGGCACCGCCGCCGCCACTCACCCCATGCCGCAGCAGTTCAGTGGGTACGTGCCAATGGCCATGCCGCCGCCGCCGCAGCAGCAGCAGCAGCAGCAAGTATCGATGGCGGCTGCGCAACCCCAACCTCCACCCCCTCTGCTGCCGCCGGCAGAAGCTAACCACTACAACCCGCCGCCGTACAATCAGCAACAGCTGCAGCAGGCGCCGCCAGCAGGCATGTACGACCAACACACCGCTCACCTTATGCTGTACGGCATGCAGCAGCAACTGCCCATACACGCCGCATCCGTACCGCTGCCGGCGGCGGAGCCGCGGCGGGCCGCGCTACTGCCGCCCGAGCAGCAGGCGCAGGCGCTGCTACAGCCGGCGCCGTCCGCGCCGCCAGTGCTGATCAGCTCAGACTACAGCACTGGGCAGGCGCTGCTACAGCCGTCGAGCGTAGGAGGTGGCGGCGGCGGCGGCGGTGGGGCCGGCGGCGGTGACGGGGGCATGTTCATTGGAACGGTTGGCCGGAGGGTGAGTTTGGCGGGCGGCGGCTACGTGCTGAGTCAGCACCCGGATGGCGGTGGCGGCGTTGGTGGCAGCGGCGGTGTTGGTGGCAGCGGCGGCGCCGGCGGCGCAGACGCCGGCAGCTTCGCTGCAGGGTCTGGAGCGGGCTACCTCGCGCCCCTGGCAGCGGCGGCTGTAGCACAGGTGGCGGTGGGTCCGTACGAGTACGGGCAGCATCAACATGTGTTCCAGCAGCAGCAGCAGCCGCAACAGCAACAGCCGCAGCAGGTGCTGTCGGCGTTTGCGCCGGCGTTGCATCCGAATGGGGGCGATGCCGGCTCATACTTGCACCAGCACCAGCAGGAGCCGCGTGTCGGCGGCGGCGGTGACGGCACGGCGGAAGCGACGCCGCCGCCGTCGGTTCTGCTGGGTGGCCCCGGCGGCAGTCCTCCGCGGCCCGCCAGCACGGCCCAGGCAGCCATGTCCTTCCTCATGCAGGTGCGTGCACAGCAGTGCGCAGTCCGTATTCTAGCTGTATTCGTAGAGAGTGCGTGTACAGCAAGTTCGTTCGTTTCAGCAGTCGCCCATCGTCTGGGCACTGCTGTGCGTGGTATGTTTGCGCTCTCGTTCACTCTCACACATCCTCAACACACCTCCCCACAACACATCCCAACCACACCTCCCCACAACAAATGATCAGGTTTTGGACGACGGCGGCGACACACGCATGACGGCGGAGGAGGTGCACGCGCTCATGCACCCGCAGCACACACCGCCGCCGCCTTCGTTGCAGCAGCAGCAGCTACAGCCGCAGCTACAGCCGCAGCTGGACATGGGCCGGACTGAGTCGCTGGAGACGACTGTCGCCACCTTGGGCGCGGCGGCGGCGGGAACCGCCCCCCGGGGTTCAGCGGGCACGGGGGCGGCGGTGGGGCTCGTGGCGGCGCCTGCTGGCGGGGGCAATGAGGGCGCGAGCGGGCCCCGTGGCGGCAGCGGCAGCGGCGGGGCTGGGGTTGGTGTGGGAGCGGGCGATGTGCCGTCGCCAGCAGATGGCGGTGGCACCGATGCGGGAGCGCAGCTGCAGCGCCTAGCGGTGCCGCGCATTGCGCTCGCGGTGGCAGAGAGGAGCGGCAGTAGCAGCATCGAGGGCGCGGCTGCGGCAGCAGCGGCGGCAGCTTACGCCCACACCCGCGCCGCCACGCCGGCGGTTCAGAGCTGGACCGACGCGGCGGCGGCGGCCGCGGCGGCGGACGGCGCCGTCCCGACTGCGGCCGTGCTGCAGCGGCAGCAGCAGCAGCAGCAAAGGCAAGAGACAGAGGCCCCGGCAGTAGCAGAGGTGGCGCCGCAGCCGTCGCTGCTACTGCCGCGGGCTGGGCTGCGCCCGCCCTCGCCGCCGCTGTCGCCCATCAGCATGCAGCTGGAGGGGGCGGGCAGCCTGCTACAGCCGCTGCTACTGCCGACGCCGCAGCGCCACCACAACCACCAGCATCCGGTGCTGCTGCAGCCGCCACAAGCCAATGCCGAGCTGGGCCAGGCGGCGGCGGCGGCGGCCGGCGCTGAGAACAGACGCGAGCAGCAGGGGGTGCTGGGCGGTGTACCGGCGGCATTATCAGCAGGCCTGACGCCGGCGGCGGCGCCGCTGCCTGCCCAAGCGACCGGCAGCAGTGGGCCTGGAGCAGAAGGCAGCGCAGCGGCTGCTGGTGAGGAGCTGCAGCGGCAGCAGCTGTGGAAGGCCAGCTGGCAGACGGCAGGCTACGACGCAGTCGGGCGCGATGTGGCCTCTCATGCTGCGTCGCTCGTTGGCAGCGCCGCGACGAACGTCGCGGCGGCGGCGGCCGGCGCCGGCGTGGCGCAGCCGGGTGCGCTCGGTGCAGCAGATGCTGAGCTAGGAGGGTTCGCCGCGGAAACCAAGTTGGAGCCGTCGCCGCAGCAGCAGCCGCAACTCACCTTACCCGCGCCCCCGCCGCCGCGTCCGTGGTCGGTGCTGCCAAGCCCCGCGCAGCAGCCACAGCCACAGCCGCAGCCGCAACCCGGACATGCCGCAGGCCCCACGGGGCTGCTGCCCGCGACTCCATCGGCGTGGCCGCTGCCGCCACTGCAGGTGCGGCGCCAGAAACAGCCGCCCCCGGGCCACTCGGCAGCAGCAGTTCCACCAGCAGCACCCGCGCCAGCAGCAGCAGGCGCCGGCGGCGGTGCGGGCGCAAGCGACGCGGCGGGCGGCGGCACGGCGTCGCCGCCGGCGCGCAAGCGGCAGCGCAGGTCGGCGCCGCAGCAGCCGGCCGGTGCTGCCGCTACATCTGCGGGGCCGGGCGGCAGTAGCCTGCTGGGCACAGGCCCGGCTGCCGCCGCCGCCGCCGCCGCCGCCGCCGCTGCTCCTCCTCGGAGTCCTGCCGCCGCCCGGCGCCGCCGCCAGCCTCGCGAACACGGCAATCCTGACCTGGCCCGTGATGGCGTCGGCGGCGGCGGCGGCGCTGGCGGCGGCACCAGCATCACGGCACAGCGCACGCCGCCGCCCCGCGCCGCCGGAGGCGGCGGCCGCGCAACCAACGCTCCCGGCGGTACCTCCGGTGGCGGCGCCGCCGCCGCCAGCGGCGCCATCAGCGCCGACGACGGCGACGGCGCCGTGGACGGCGACGGCTTCCACCCCCAGTGGCTGGTGGTGCTGACGACCGACCCGCGCTTCTTCCAGCCCTGCCCCAACCCCGGCTGCAACCCGGCACACCCCGGCAGCCGCGACGCGCTGATGACGTACCTGGACGTGACGGACCCGTACACCCCCGGCGTGTGCAGCTACTGCCGCCCAGGCCGGATGGCGGCGGGGCACAGGTGCGTTCACAAGGTTGTGTGTGTGCACGTGCGTGTGTTGGATAGAAAGACAAATTGCTTGTGTGTGTGCGTGCGTGCATGTGTGTGCGTGTGTATGCATGTGATTGCGCGCATACCCCCACGGAGGTCACCGAGGACTAGCCGCAGGCTAGCAGTCTGCTAGCTGCTAAGTGGCGTGGCGTTGCTCGGCGCCGGCCGACATGACCTGCCCGGCCCGGCCCCTCCCCCGCGCCGCCTACCTGTCTCTCACCGCACCTGCCTTGCCTACCCCGCCCGACGCAGGCTGCTGCAGGTGCGGCGCAGCACCTACCACGAGGTCGTGCAGGTGCGGCGGGATGGGGCAGAGGGGGTGCAGGGAGAGGGAGCTGTCGTGTGTGTCTGTGCAGGTGTGTGTGTGTGCGTGTGAGGGTGTACCTGTGTGTGTGCGTGCGCGCGTGTTGGGGATTTCAAAACGGTGTGGTACCGGGTTTGCTCGCTCACCTCACCTTCTGCCTGCTGCCTGCAACGTGTACACACACACACACACACACACACACACACATTCTCTCATTCTCACACATACGCACGACATAAAACCTCCTGCACAGCTGGCTGACGTGGACGAGCTGCTGGACCTGGAGGGGGTGCAGCTGTACACCATCAACCACGCCCGGGTAAGTGCTGGGCGCTGCGGCGCATCACGCATTATACATTCTGGAATATGAGTTCTCTCTTACGTTTCTTTGGGGTTTTGTTGCTTACTGCGGCTGCTGCAAACATACACGTGTCGGCGCCTCCCGAACCCCGCTGCGTTGCCTGTGGCTGCGCAGGTGGTGTTCCTGCGGCCTCGGCCTCAGGCGCGGGCGCCCAAGGGCGCAGCCATGCCCAGCAAGTGTGTGGTGGACGGGCGGCAGCTCATGGACGCAGGCGCCGACTACTGCAGCCTCAGGTGGGGGTTACAAACTTACTACATTCATGATTAGCTAAATAGGGGTGGGGGTGGGGCGCAAGGAGCGCAAGGAGCGCGAGAAGTGCGAGGAGGGCAAATGCCGGTAGGGCGGTGGGACTGCGGTTTGACGTGAGAACGGGGGTTAGCGTAAGCGGGTGCTTGTGGTGGGTGTGAGCCATGCGCTCCTTGGGGTGGATTAGGCTGGCAGCGTGATGCATGGGTCCCAGAGCTGGCAGCGGGATGCATGGGTCCCAGAGCGGTATCGCTGGTGGCGTGAGCCCGGCCGCACCTCCAGGCCACGCCTCCGGGCCCTGTTGGTATTTGTGTCGCCGGTTCAGGTCGGCGCATGCCACGCTACCCGGGTGCTGACCCGGCCGCCGCCGCCGCCGCCGCCGCCCCACCCCACAGGTGCAAGATGGAGCGCGACCCAGACCACGTGTTCAAGGACGCCGCCTGCCCCGCCGCCGCCGCCGTGCGGGCCCACATCGCCGCACGCGGCGCCGCCGGCGACGCGGCCGGTGCCGGCGGCGCAGCCGGCGCAGGCCCTGCTGGCGCCGCCGCCGCTACCAGCGCGCCGCTGCCAGCGCCATCAACTGCAGCGCTCCTAGGCTTCTCGCCGACGGCGGCTCTGGCGGGGGCGCGGTCGCCTGCAGCTGGCGGGGGCGCGGCAGCGGGTGCGGCGGCGAGTGCGGCGGCGCTTCCAGTGGTTCCCCTGTCAGGCCGGCCGACGCCCGCACACGCCCGCGGCGGTGCGCCGCGGGGGCCGTTCACCTATGAGGACTGGGTGGGCGGGGCGGGCGCAGCGGGGGCAGCGGCGGCGGCGGGCGCAGCGGTGATGTCAAAGGCTAGGGAGGTGGGAGGGGCGGCAGCGGGCGGCGGTGGCGGCGGTGGCGGTGGCGTTGGGGAGCAGGCGGTCGTGCTGGAGCAGGAGGAGCGGGCGCTAGGCCGTGCGAGCGGTAGTGGCGGCCGCACCGGCGGCGACCGGGGCGGGCAGTCGCCGGCAGCCAAGCGGCGGCGGGTGCCGCCAGTGGCGCCGGCTGCCTTGCCGCCGCCGCTGCACCCGCAGCAGCCGCTGGTTGTGGGACCTGAAGAAGCAGCGACGGCGCATGGGGCTGGGGCCGGGGTCATGCAACTGACTCCCATCCGCTCCCCCGGACCTCGTGCCTCGCGGCAGCAGCAACAGCAGCTGCTACAGCTGCAGCACCTGCGGCTGCAGCAACAGGTGGCGGCGGCGGCGGCAGGCAGCAGCGGCGGTGTCAGCGGCAGCGGTGACGATATTGCAGCTGCTGCGGCCCTGCGCACGCCCACGCCGCCGCCGCCGCGCTCCGAGCAAAGCCTGCACCTACTGCCAGACACGCATCCCCCGCCGCCGCCGCGGCCAGGCCTATTACACGTAGTTCCAGCGCGCTCGCCGGCACACTCACCTCGCTCTCACCTATCCGGCGGCCAAGGTAACGAGGTGCCACAGCTCTTCCAAGCCCCATCTCCGCAGCCGCCGCCGCTGCTGCGCCCGCACATGCCGTCGCCGCTTCGCGGCACGCCGCCGCCGTCGCCGAAGAGGTCGCCGTCGCAGCCAGCGGCGCAGCCAGTCCACGTGACCCCATACGGAACAACGGGTGGCGGTACGGCGGCGGGCGTTTTTGGAGAAGATGTCCGCACCAGCGGTGGCAGTGGCGGCGGCGTTGTCGGCGCCAAGACCATGTCGACCACCGGCGACAGCCACGGCGGCGGCGGCGGCGCGGGCATGATGGCCGCGGCCGCGGCCGCCACACCGGCCCTGAGCACAGGCGCAGACAGCCTTGCAGGCCGCGGCTGGGAGCAAGGAGGCGGTGACGGCGACAGCCTCGGCGGCGGCGGCGACATTGTCGGGCAGCCAGACGAGCAGGGCGCCGCGGCGACGGGCCTGGCGGCGCGTGCGCAGCTGGCAGCCGCCTCTGGAGCGACAGGAGCGGCCGTGGGCGGGGAGGAGGTTGGGCCCGAGGTTGGGCCCGAGGGAGAGGGCGAGCGCGAGGGTGAGGGGGAAGCGGTCCCGCCGGCGCACATGCTTGTGGGCCACACAGAGGAAGACCGGCGCGCGACGTCGCTGTCCGCTTCACCACCAACCACCGCGTCTGGCGGCGCCGCCGCCGGCACGCCACCCGACACCGCGACGGCGGCGGCTGCGACAAGCACAGCAGCAGCAGCGACGGCGGCCGCCGCCGCCGCGGCGGCGGCTGCGCTGAGCAGCAGCGGCGGCGTGGGCGGCTACGGCAGTGACGGGGTGGAGGGCCCGCGGCGGCGGCATCACGGCATTGCGCGAGGCGGGCCGCCGCCGCAGCTGCGGCCTGCGCTGCTGAAACGCTCCAGCCCGCAGCAGCAGCAGCAGCAGCAGCGACAGGTCCCTCCTGAGCTGGCTCCCCTGCCGCTGCCGCCGTCGCCACCGTCGCCGGCCACAGCCCTGCGCCACGCGCACTTCGGCCCCGCACCCGCATCTGCCCCAGGCGGTGTTAGCGCGCTACCAGTTGCTGACGACCCTGCCGTCAAGTCGGCGGCGGCAACGCTGACGGCCCGCCATGCCGAACCGGGCCAGCCGTTGACGCCAGTCGAGGGAACGCCGCCGCCCTCTCCTCTTGCGGCGGTACCGCCCGCGTCTAGCTACACCGGTGGCGGCGGCGACGGCGGCATAACGGGAGCGGTAGCGGCGCTGCTTGACTCCGGGCGGCAGGAGAGCGTCAACCTAGGCGGCGGCGGTGGCGCTGCGGGCGGCGACTCTGGCTGGCGGGAGGAGTCTGGCAGCGCGCCGACGGAGGAGGATGCAGATGGCGCGCATACGTCCCTCACCGCCACTGCCACGCCCACTGCCAGTCAGGGCAATGCCGCCGATGCTGATGCCATGGATGCCGACGCAGCGGCGCCGTCACAAGACGGCCTCATTGTGATGGCGGCGTTGCCGCCGCTGACGGCGGCGGCGGCGGCGGCGCCACCGCCGGGGCAGGCGCCGTCCCCCTACGCCTCACCTCGCAGTGCAACCGGCGCCGGCGGCGGTCGAGTACTTCGGCACGGCAGCCTGAGCAGCGGCAGCGTTGGCAGCTGGGCCGCCGGCATGGGCCCAGGGGGCGGCGGCGGCGGTGGCGGCGGCGCCACCGGCAGCCGCGGCCTGCCGCCGCTACCCGGTCTGGAGGCGGACTTCAGCACGGGCTGGGGCGCGCTGATGCGGCCGCACCTGGCCGGCATGATGGCGACGCCGGCGGCCAGCGAGGCAGCAGACGGCGCGCAGCTGGCGGCCGCCGACACCGCGGCAGCGGCAACGGGGCCCGCAGCGGAGGCGGCGCCCCAGCAGCAGCAGCAGCAGGCCGGCGTCTCGGGCGGAGCTCCGCCATCACTGGTACCGTCACCTGCGCGGTCGCAGCCGCTGCTGCAGGTCCCATTGCCGCTATTGCCGCCGCCGCACCCAGAGCTGCTGCAGCCCCAGCCCGCGCACCGCAGCGCCGCCGCCACGCCGCCGCCAGCGGGGCTCCCGCCCCTCCAGCTGCCGCCGCGGAGCCCCGGCCGCAGCCCCGCGCTCAGCCCCGGTCGCAGCCCCGCCCGCAGCCCGGGCCGCGGCAATGGCGGCGGCGGCGGCAATGGCGGCGGCGGTAGCCGCACCTCCCGCGGTAGCTACAGCCACGCCCACAGCGGCCTCAGTCACATGGATAGCGGCGACACGGCTGGCGGTGCAGGCGGCTACAGCCCGGGCCTGGGCCAGGGCCAGGGACCGCACACACCGCCTGGTGCAGGTGGAGGTGGTGGTGCAGGTGGTGGTGGTGGTGGTGGTGGTGGTGGTGGAGGTGGTGGTGGCAGCGGGCCTCCCTCTCCCCACCAGCAGCTGCTGCTGATGCAGCTGCACCCGCACCACCACAAGCGCAAGGGCGCGCCGCACCGCAGCGCGCTGGAGTGATGGGCGGGGGCCCGCGCGCCGCAAGAGAGGGCGTTGCATGGTGTTGTAGGCAGCGGCGGTGGACAGCTCTGGTTTCAGGCGAGGCGCGTAAGCTCCGCGGCAGCACGCGTGCGTGCCACATCTGCAATGGCGTGAGGCGTGGGCAGCGGGAAGTGTGAATCGGATGGGTGGCGCCGTGCCACAAACCACTAGCCACTAGGACAGGGAAGCCAGTTGCTAAAGGCTGCTAAGGTGTTCTCAACCCTTTACCGATCGACGTAAATACAGATACATATATTGCTGGGCTGCTGCGCGCCGGGTGAGAAACCACACAGGCGGCCTTGCGTGGGGTTGGGATGAGGGGGCCGAGGGGGATGTGGCGGCAGGGTCGTGGATACCGTACTGATGCGGAGCGGATGCCGGCTCGCCGAGCCGCATGGCTGTGCCGTAGGCACAGGAGGATGAGGATCGCTGGACTGAAATACATATTGTTGCCAGAACTGGTTGATTAACTGGAGCGGTTGATGCTACGGTACGCAGATGGGTGCTGGCGTAGTGGTAGTGGTGTGTGGGTGTCGGGCGGATGGTGGCTGGGGGGATGCGCGGCCACGGGTGCCGCACTGGCGCGCGGTCGCAAGGGGGGGGGAGACCACCATGCCCCATGAGAGGCCTCAGCGGCCACGGCCCAACGATGGGAGGGGAAAGGCAAGGGGAAGCTGGGGGAAGCTGGAAGAAGCTGCAGGCGTGCCGGCAGGCGGGGTCGGTTGTGGAGCCACGGCGTGGGGGTACGCTCCGGTAGGAAGGCTGGAGGGGGGCCTGTAGCCTAGAGAGTAGGCGCCCCGAGAGGGGCTCTCACAGAGCCGAATGGTGCGCCCGGATGCATCTGTGCGTGTGTGCTCCGCCCGTCTTCCCCACAGCTAATTGTGCAGGACGCGCTTGTAAGGGTAAACCACAGGTCGGGTACTTAATGGTTTACCTATGGCAGCTCGGATGGTTCCCTTCATCGCCCATATCAGTGTTGGGGCTGGCGATGGAGGGGGGATGGCTGTCGCCGCTTTTCTTCAATCTGCTGCGTGGCTGCAGCAGATGCACCCCTGGCCATAAGAGTTGTCGAGCGTCGAAGGAAAGCGGATAAAGCCAGGGGTTTGCACTTTTGCAGTGCGCCACAGCTTGCATTCTTGTATATAAGCAGCTATGCAGGGAGGCGGAGTCACAGGCAGGGAGCGCGAGCCGGAGTGTGCATCGGACACAGGACGATGTCTGGCGGGAGTGGCGGCGCTCGGTGCTACAGTGGGCAGGGGGCACCAATTCCTACGCCACCCAACCCTCTTGTCCGTTCTGGACAATGCGCTACCCATGGTGGCATCGTGGACGTGTGAAGGGGCATGGTTGGGGCGCACGGCGACCGGGGGGGGGGGGCAATGCGCCCCTCAGGGGACCCGCCGCGAGCTCGGGGGTTCGGGGCCGCCAGGGTTTCGTTTCGCAAGACCGGTGCTGCGTTGCTCCGCCTCGTAACGGCCGGAGCGCTCCCCTGTCCGGGCCCCCTATTTGTGTTTAAAACTGCCGCGTCTGCTCCTTCCCTGTGTGCTGGCTCGGGCTGCCAGCTGAGGCGAGCATGGAAGCAGCCTCATTGCTCCCCTGGTCGGTCGAGTGCGGCCCTTCCTTTGAAGTCGAGCATTCAGCTGCTTACTACGTGTTATAACATATACGACATAGAACAGAAACCACGTAGCTTTAACGCCGTGCTGACCGTAACTAATTCCCGAACTTGAATGAGAGTGCGAGGAGCGCCGTTGAGCGCTTAAGTAACCCTTCCTAGCCTGGCTGGAAGTCTCACTTAGGTTTCTTCAGCAGCGGGCGGATGGGCTCGACGCGGGGCTCTAAACGGGGGGCTGCCTCGGCGCAGCAGCAGCAGCCCAGCAAGCGCCTGCGCACAGCGCCGCACGAGGATGTGAGCAGCAGCGGAGACACGGACCTCCTGCAGATGCTGCCCCCAGAGCTGCTGCTGGTCGTCGTCGGAAATCTTACCCCGCGCGAGTGTCAGCCGCTGCGCTTGACGTGCAAAGGGCTGCGTGACGTCGTGGACTCGGCGGTGGCGGACACCTTGACGGTCACCAACGACATCGCGCAGTACTTGGTGCTGGAGCAGAGCAAGCAGTTCGAACAGGGAGGGGCGAGCGTCTCTAATGGCTGGGTTGCTCGCTTCCTGGCGAAGTTCCCCCGCATCAAGAAGCTGGACGTCAAGTGCAGCCAGAGCGTCCTCACGCTGTTCGCACGACATATGGTGCGCGACTCCCTAGGCAGCGTGCCGCAAGGCGCACTGCCCCTGGGGCGCATTTTCGATCTTGCAGAGAACGTCAAGACCAACAGCCGGCGGCACTCAGCGGTCCTGTTGTGCGAGCTTATCAAATTTAAGGTGGCCCAGAGCCTCACCTCGAAGCCGCCCGGCTATGACGCCATGCGCAACGACGTGAAGCAGTATATCAGGGCTGACCAGGTGCGTTGCATCGGGCCTTGTGAGGTGTCGTAGAGACCTGTATCTTCTGTCCGGCCAGAGGAGGCCTCAGGGAGGGTTTCTGGGGCTTCGCGCCCAGTTACATGGCTTCGAAAGAAGTGGTTTCCGTGGTCGACGGTTCATCTAGGCAGGCCATCACAAACGAAGGATGCTTTGGTGCATTTGGGGGCGAGGGCGTTTTGTGTGCGCTGGCAAACTGGCAAAATGTCGGCATGTTGTCTAGGCTTTTGTAGGGCCGGGCGATGCCCCCCGGCAGCTGCTAGGCCGCCACAGTTTCAGAGGGAGAGGCCGTTGGCTTTGTAAGGCGTGCGCGGGGTTGAACACGTGGTACAGACGGCACTTGGCTGCACCCAGCGCTTGCGGCCTGGCCCCCCTGCACATCGCTGGCCGCGCCCTTGTGCAACTGGTTGATGCGTAGCAACTAACCTAGCCGCCCAGGGCCTATGCACATTAGGTTGGGGGCTTCGTGTGTAGTGGTGGCTCACGGGGCTCCTGCATGATGAAACCCTGTCGACCAACCTGCATGCCCCGCAACCGGCCGTCTTGCCTCCGCAGCTGCTGACGGAGCACCGCCTGGAGCTGCAGGTGCGCATCGCAGGCTTGTGCCCTTATTCAGAACAACAGCCTAGGGGTTTGGCTTTTGTGCGACCTTTAGAGGGCTGGGCACAGGCGCAGCTGACCAGCCAGCCTGGTCATGCGGCTGCCTCTCTCCCCAGTCCAGCACCCCATCCTTCCCGCGCCCCCTCCCCCTGCACCCCTCCCCCCTCGCAGCAACGCGTGATTGAGCTGGTGGAGAAGGTGCTGACGCTCAAGGGCCACGTGGACGCGCGCGCGCACGAGAATTACAAGTACGCGCGCGACACGCTCGACGACTCGCTGCTGCAGCTGGTGTCGTGCCTGCAGGCGCGACACAGCAAGTACGCTTACCAGCTGCTGGCCAAGGCGGCGGACCCGGCCAAGGCGGCGCGCGGCTGGAGGTGCGCAGCGGGATGGTGGTGGTGTGGGGGAGGGGGGGAGGGGTAACGAAAATGCAGGTGTGTGTGGTCATGCGTTGACGTCAGCTGGGTGCCAGGGACGAACTCGCGGATGATGAGACGGCTGCGCCGCGCCGGCGGGCTATCTCTTGATTACCCAGCACGATGACGAAATTATATGGTGTTTTTTTTTTCCATGGCGCAGGTGGCTATTTTACTTCCTGGCCCGCCAGAAGCAGGCGGAGGCGGCCATCGAGGCGTACAAGGTGGTGGACAAGCAAGCGCTGGCGCAGCTCAGTCCCACCTGCCTCAGCGAGCTGTTCCGCAGCCTCATCGACAACGAGATCATCACGCAGGTGTGTGCGGGCCTGTGGGGATGCATGTTTTGCGGGGGTTAGCCGTTCATGTGGGGCTGCTCAGGGTTGCGGGTGGGGCCCCGCGTGTGCGGCTAGCTGGAGGCTGCATACGGCTGCGTGCAGTGTGTATGTGCGCGGGAGGGGGCAAGTATGTCCGCGCTTGACATCATGCTGAAAAAACAATGCTACACACAACCCACCCTACATCCCTGCCCACCCACAGCCCGAGCCCAAGCTGCGCGCCATCACCAGCGAGAGCGGCTCCTGGACCAAGTTCCTGTACCGCGGCAACTTCAACCTGACGTCGACGCAGTCGCGCGAGGGCGCGCTGGAGAAGGTGGCGGCGGACCTGATCGGCAAGGATTACCTGGACACGGCCGTCAATGTCATGAACAGGTGGGTGGTGCGATGGTGCGGGGCGTGGTGGCGGCGTGGGATGCGGTGGGGCCGTGGCGGCGGCAGCCCCGGTTTGCCGTGTTTTTTGTAAACAATATCTGCTATATTCCCGCCTTCCGGGTGTCGTGGATGTGCGTCATGGGCACCGGCGCTAATTCATGTGGCGATGCGGTGTATCACGTATGTGTGCGGCGCAGGTTTGAGACGGACAGCACTGCCAACGACATCTGGGTGCAGCTGCTCGGCGCGCTGGGCATCGTGCCGGGCGGCGAGATGCCGCTGGTGTCCAAGGACCTGCACAAGAACGTCACCGACAACGTGCGTGCGGGCGTTGCGGAGGATGGCTACATTGACCTGTGTATGTATGCCAGGCTTGCTGTCCATGCATTAGCACTCGTGCTGACGTGTTTCTTCCTTGTGATCCGCGCCCTGCAGGCGACGCGCGCTGCCTGGTTTGCATCTCACGCCGCCCAGCCGCGGCGCGTCAACTGCTTCATCCCCATCATCGACCTGCTGGTGACGGAGGGCCACCTGAAGGACGCCTTCAACATCGTGCGGCAGGTGAGCGCGCCCCCGCCTCCTCCCCCGCCTCCGCCCGCAACGCTCTTTCATGCCCGCCCGTCGAGCTCCTTCCTGCAGCTGCTGCTGCTGCACCTGCCCTTTTGTGCATCGAAGATACCCGCGCCTCCCCGATGCCACCGCTCCTTCCCTCCCGCTGCCTGTGCTCCGCTAGTTTAGCTTGGTTTGCTCTAGCAAGGGCTGATGTTCACGACCCTCCCTCCCATGCAGTACCCGGAGCAAGGCGCGCTGGACAAGCACCTTCTGCGCGCGCTGTCCACCGCCTTCGCGCTGGCGGACTGCCCGCCCGCCCAGCTGAGCGACGCCACGTGCGACCTGCTGCACGACGTGCTGCTGGGCCAGCTGCGCGACGTGGCCGCGCGCTCCGAGCTCACCACCATCCTGGTGGCGGCCTACGCCGCGCGCGGCAACCTGGACAAGGCGGTGGACCTGGCCACCAGGCTGGACGCCGCGGCTGCGGCGGCCATGGAGGCGGAGCCGGGCGCTGCGGGCGGCCCCGCCGCCGAGCCGGTGCCCGCCGCTGCCGCGGCGGGCCCTGCGGGCGGCGCCGCGGGGGCGCCTGCCGGAGAGGCGGCGGCGGCCGGGGCGGCGCCGGCGGAGGGCGCGGGCGGCGCAGATGGCGGCGGCATCTTGGCGGCGGGCGCCGCGGGGCAGCGCATGTCAGCCATGTGGCGCGGAGTGGCGGCGGCGGCGCTGCGGACGGATAACACCGCTGCGCTGCTGACGGCGCTGCCGCACGTGCAGACGACGTGGCTGCTGGGGCCCGCGGATGAGGACTGCGGTCCCGAGCCGCAGCCGCAACCACTGGCGGCTGCAGCGGGCGCCTGCGCGGGCGACGCCAAGGCGGGTGCTGGCTCAGCGGGACCGTCGTGCAGCCGCCCCGCCGCGGGCGCTTCTGACGGCGCCTCGGCACCGGATGCAGCGGCCGGCGCACCCACCAGCAGCCAGGGCGGGCAGGCGGCTGCTGCTGCCGCGGCCGCTCCGCCTGCGCCGTCCACCGTCTGGCAGCGCGTGTGCGGCCAGTTGCTCCGCTCGCTCCGCAGGCCTGCCCTGGAGTCGCTGCTGATGCAGCTGCTGGGCGAGCGGCGGAGAGGCCTCGGCGGCCACACCGATCAGCGCGCCCTGCTGGAGTCAACCGCCCGCGCCATGATGAACAGCGGGTACACGTCGGATGCGCTGGCGCTGGCGCGGCGGCTGGGCGGGGGCTACACGCCCTGCCCTGCCGCCACCCGCGCCGGCGCTGGCGCCTCGGCGGCGCCCGGCACCGCGGGCTCGCCGGCGCAGGCGGACACGCCCACCTCCGTCACCGTCACGATGCTGTCGTCGCCGGCGGCTGGGGTCCGGCCGTGCTGGGCCATGCTCAACGTCATCCTGGAGGGCCTCCTCGCGGCCGGCCAGACGGACGTCGTCGTGCAGGAGCTGCTGGCGGCGGGCGCGGCACAGGCCAAGGCCGCCGCCGTCGCGACCGGTGAGCCCGGGCCAGGCGGCGCCAGCAGCGAGGCCGGCGCGGGCGGCTCCGCAGCGGGCGGGGCGCCGCCGCCGGGGCTGGTGCTGCCGACGGCGGCCGGCCGCCTGCGCCAGGCGCTGCTGACGGACGTGCTATCCACGCTGACTGAGGCCGGCCGCGTCGCGGAGGCGGTGCAGGTGCTGCGGGCGCTGCGTGGCGGCGAGAACGACGGGCCGCTGCTGCCGCCGCCCATGCCGCTGCCGGCCATCCAGCCCATGGCCGGCGTGCAGCGCACCGGCTCGGGCAACGGCCGCACCACGCGCGCCGGCCGCTCCGGCGCCGCGCAGAAGCGCTCGCGCGGCGCAGGCTCCACAGCTGCGGCAGCCGCCGCTGCTGCGGCTGCTGCCGCTGCTGCGGCCATGGATGAGGCCGGGGGCGACATGGGGATAGCGGCGCCGGCCGACGCGGCGGCGGTGGACGGGCAAGCGGGCGGTCCTGGGGCCGCGGCCAACCAGTCCTCGACCGATGCGCAAGCGCTGGGGCCTCAGCCGCAATACAGCCGCCTGATGCTGGAGGGCGGCGGCGATGAGGAGGCCGGCCAGCCAAGCGGCGGCGGCGCTGCGGCGGCGGCCGCTGGCGGCCCCGGCGGAGCGGGAGGCACTGCCGCTGGCAGTGGCAGCCGCCCGACCTCTGCGAACGGGTCAGGCCGCGCAGCCTCGCTCGAGGCTGCGCTGGCTGCGCTTGTCAAGGCATTGCAGAAGCGTGCCGGCGCTGGCAACGGTGGCTCGGCTACCAACAGCGGCACCTCTGCAGGCGCCGCCGGCAGCGCGGGCGGCGGCGGCAGCGGCCCCGGCGTGCAGAGCGTGGAGTTGCTGTCCGATTGGCTGGAGGTGTGCAAGTGCTGGCCGCCGGGCCCCATGCGGGATGCGCAGCTGGACACGCTCGCGCGGCGCGCCATGGACCGCGGCCGCGACCTGGAGGTGGCGCTGCAGGCGGGGTGGCTGCTGAGCGAGGCGACGCCGCAGGTGAGGGGCGCGCCTGTGTGGGGGATTCTGGGCCGGAAAACACATCCTTGGTTGTGTCAATGGCTTTGGTACTGCACATAACATTACAGTGTCCCGAACACGACAGCACGTGTCTCGTGGTGTGTGTCCCTCATGTTGACCGTGTTTGCCCCATCTGCTCCGTGCAGGATGTGAAGCTGGCGTACACGCACCGCGACCTGGCGCAGAAGTGCGTCGGGCAGGGCATGCTGGAGGCGGCGCAGATGTGCCTGCTGCGCATCAAGCCGGCCAACTGGGAGGTCGCGGGCGACACCACCGCGCGCGAGCTGATGCGGGCAGTGGCTCGGTCCGGCGACAAGACGGCAGCCATGCAGTGAGTCTGCGGCCCTGCATAGTGAACTATGTATACTGCCCGACCAGCTTCATTTATTTCCGCGATACCACCACCCTGAGCGACTAGTATGGCCTAAACTGTTTCCCCTCCCTCCCTGCTGCTCGCTGCAGGCTTGCGGCTGTGTGGATCCATGCCGAGGACCAGCGGGCTGACTTTGTGAAGGTGCTGCGCAACATCCGGCCCACCACGGGCGGCGCTGCGGGAGCGGCCGGCGGCAGCCGCGCCGGATCCAGCAGCCGAGGGAGCTCGCGGTAGCGCGGGGCGGCTCGGCCGCTGCTGGTTTGCGGAGTGGCGCGCGGTGCCTTGCAACTTCCAGGGTATGCCTGGCCGGCACCGGTAAGGGCAGCTTGCTCCTGACGGCGGTGACCGGTCTGGCTGCTGTGCATGCTCTTGCAGCCTCTGGGGTTGTATTGGCGCACTTATCTCTGGCCCTCACCGCATGTGTACTATTACCTTGACTGCTTGACCTCAACATGTTTGTGTGCGCGCAAGCTTTTGCCTGAGTAGCGGAAAGTAGCGGAAGACACGAAGCACAACACGTGTTGCGCAGCCGCAACACACCGCGGGATGTGGCTCGTAGGGCAACAGAGATAGCGGCTGGTTGTCATGCAGGCGGTGCTGCAGGCTGTCTAATTGGGCTTTACGGGGCTTGCGTCTTCAAGTTAACTGTTTGACCGGAAGCGTGTCAGGGAGTTTGCGCCGTGCCCGGGTTTTGTGCCGTGGCAATATGGAGCTTAAGCGATTGAATCTTGGGCGGGGCGGGAGTATACAAGGAAGACGGTCTTACACTGGCGAGCAGGTAAGGTACGGACTGCTTCAGGCGTTGTTAGTGGACTGATTGCAAGCCAAACTACGGAGGTCCACACCCCGAATGGGACAGGACAGGAGGGTCCGGGTGATGACGCTGGCAGCGCTCGCGTGGCCAAGCGCCTAGTGCGTTCTGCACATGCGACCGCACGTGCCTGCAATCACTAGGACTTTGACTGGACCCGAAGGGGCGGCAGGTGGCGGTAGACGAGCTTGCGCAGCAGGAGCAGGAGCGAGGGTTTCTCAGTGCCTGGTCAAGCCTGGTTTTGCTGCTGACATTGGCGCGTGTTCCATGCGCATGGATTCAGGTAGATCATTTATCTCAGGTTTGGAGTCGTGTCACAGTTTAGAATCGGCTAATCTTCATCTTCGTTGCTTTGCTGGTCGGCTTTGGATGGCCAGGGCTGGTCCCTGGTGGTGGCGGCGGTTCGGCGTCAGTATTCGCCGAGTGGTCAGGTGGACTTGTCGTAGCTTGAAACGAGTATTTGATAACAGCATACAAATGCAATGGTAGTGTCCTGTTTCTTTTGAACGTCTTGTAATGATGACACATGTGAGTCAATTTGTTTGCGCTACTCCTGGAAGGCGAGGGACGGCAGGACCGTGGACGGGGCACGGGGGCAACTCAGCCGCCGTGTCATGAGCAGCCAAACCCGCATCATCTTCCCGCATTCCCTGTTTAACGTCCGGATAGCCATTGAATACTCAAGCTCGCATAAGCAACCGTAACGCTTCAAAACTGCTCGCTTTCGCAATTGTCCGTCTTGAATAGTCTCGACTCCGTTTCGTGTCAGTGTTTTTGTTACTCAAGCACAAGAAATATGAAATTACAAGCCAGGACACAATTGAAGGCGGGAGCCGGTGCGTCGCTGTTTCCAGACGTCGCTGGCGAGCGGCAGGGCGCTTTTCATAGTCATCGCATGTCATCAGCTTAACTATTTGATTGAATGCATAAATCTGGGACCGCCGCCGATAGGCGCAGCGCATGTCGATGCACTGAACGCCGCCGGCAAACCCCACGACAGTCAACGGCCAGCTCGCTTTTGCGGTATTTTGCAGGGGATGGTGGCAAAGGGGCAAAGCGGAAAGCTCGGGAGCCAACGCCAGAGAGCGAGCCGGAACTCGATGAGGGTGAGGCAAAGTCGGGGAGGGGGGCACCGATCGGGGCCACAACAGGGCACGGCAGGGCGCTTGCCGTGGGATGGCGGGTCCTACCTAGTACTCCGCACTCTCACTTTGTTACTACCGGGGTATGGGGCTTTCTGGGAGGCAGGGGGGCAGCGGAGGTGCCTGCAAGAGTGCCCTAAACCCGCACGCCACGACCTTCCAGCGCCAAGCTAGGTCTTTCTTGGCACCCGGCAGCACCCCGCCATCCCCAAGCACAGCAGCAGCAGCAGCAGCAGCAGCAAGAGCACACTCCCGCCCACACAGAAACCTACCGCCCGCCACACTCGAACCTCGCAGACGCCCTGGCGAGCAATGATGAGGGCGAGGGCGACGAGGGCGAGGACGAGGACGAGGACATGTACGGCGGCGACTACGGCCAGGACCAGGAGGACGGGGAGGGAGAGGAGGACGGGGAGGACGGGGAGGGGGAGGAGGGCGAGAGCAGCGATGGTGAAATGGTCCAAGGCCTGGAGGAGGCGCTGCAGGCGGCGGCAGCAGCGGCCGTGACAGCCGGCGGTCGTGGTGGTGGAGATTTCCTGGGGGGCGACGACGATGACAGCGAGGAGGACGGGGAAGGTGCCGGACCGGACTCGGGCCCGGAGAGTGAGGAGCTGGAGCTGCTGCCGGATGAGTTCGGTGGGGAGGGCGGCGAAGGTGAGGACGCGGGGGAGGAGGAGGGGGAGGGGGAGGCGGAGGAGGAGGAGGGGGGCAAGGGAATAAGAGGCCATGGCCAGAGGGAGCGTTAGTGCGGAGCCAGCAAAAGAACGCTAGGGCTAAGCCAGCAAGCCGCAAGGCAAAGCGAGCGGCGGGAGCGCCGACCGCTGTTCGGCACCCGCGGCAGCCCCGACCGCTTGAGGGCACACCCGCCATGCCCTTGCCCTATGCAGTCTCGCCCGGCACCCCACAACACCCCATGCTCATGCACCTCACCTGCGGCGCCCCCCTCCCTACAATTGGTCCTCCTTCACACTTTCGTCTTCCGGGACACAGGCGAGGGCGATGATGACGACGAAGACGGCGAAGACGACGATGACGACGAAGATGAAGACCTGGACGCAGACCTGGATGACGACCTGCTTGCTGGCGCGGGCGACTCCGGCGAGGGCGATGAGGACGACGACGATGAGGAGGAGGACGACGACGACGGCGACGATGAGGAGGGCGGCGAGGCGAGGCGGCGGTCAGGCGCCCAGGCGGGGCCTATGGACCCGGCGGACAAGGCCGCGGCCAAGGGCGCCTCGTTCGCCAAGGCCTTCCACAAGTTGCTGGAGGGCAAGGCCAAGGGCGGCGCGGAGGAGGCGCCCATCCTGGCGGTGGGTGCGCTGGGCTGGGAGCGGGAGGGCCGCACAGGGCCACACAGGACCACAGCTGCCGTGTGTGGTGCGGTGTAGTGCGGTGTGGTGCGGTGTGGGGGTGCGTGGATGTGTGGGTGCGTGTTTTTGGCGTGCTGGGGCTGAGACACCGCCGCTCCGCTCCTTCACCACCCCTTGCTTTCACGGCCCCGATCATACGGTAATGACACTCTCGCTCGTTGCCCATCAAGCCAACCCCCACACACCCTACCATTGTCAAAGCATAGGCCACGCTCTCCTCCTCGCTCATTTGCATTGGGTTCGGTTTAGTTTGGGCTGGTATCTACAACCCGCCACCCCTCATCGCGCCTCCCCTCTCCCGCAGGCGTCCAAGTCTCTTGCCAAGCGTGAGGCCGAGGCCAAGGCCGACGCGGCGGAGCGGCGCGAGGCCAAGCGGGCGCGGCTGGAGCGGCGGCGGCGCGGCCACTTGCCCGTGCCCAAGAAGGGCGAGGAGCCGGAACACGACGTGCGGGAGAAGGGGCTCGGCCGCCTGGCCACCAAGTGAGAGCAGGGGAGGCGGGGGCGGGGGCGGAAGAGGGGGGCCTGGGCAGTGCTGTGAGAGGGGAGGCGGGGGCGGGGGCGGGGGCGGGGGGCCTGGGCAGTGCTGTGAGAGGGCGTGAGGGAGGGGGCGTAACGGGCGTGGGCGCGGGCCTGGGCGCGGGCTTGCAAGGGGCTTGCGCTTGGGGAAGGGGCCGGCTTGAAGTGAGTAAGGTGTGGGAATAAAGGATTGGGACGGATACGGATAACGTGAATGGATCATGGACTGCATGGCACTGGGGATTACGCCCTGGGCAGTGCAGCTGCGGAGGGGCGCGCACGTGGGCAACGGGCACCACACCCGCGTGCCCAGCGAGCACGGGCAGTCGGGCACAGGCGTGGACGCTTGAGTCCATGCCGCCTCCTGTCACACACCTGTCGCACACCCTCTGGGGGAGAGGCCTGCATCGCTGCACCTGCACACACACTCTCTCACCTGTCCCGCTGCCCTGGCTGCATTGGCCTCCCCGCGTCTCCGCCGCCGCAGGGGCGTGGTGTTGCTTTTCAACGCCATCGCCAAGGCCCAGAAGGAGGCGGCGGCGGGCGGCGCGGCTGGCGGCAAGAAGCCCGCCAAGCTCAGCAAGGCGTCCTTCCTGGCCCAGCTCAAGGGCACGGCCACGGGTGCCGGCGGCGCCGCCGCTGGCGGCACCGCTGCCGGATCCGTGCTGGGGGCGGCGGCGGCAGCCGCCGCCGGCAAGGGCGGCGCGGCGGCGGCTGACGCCGCCGCGGCGGAGGGGGCTCCTGGGTGGAAGGTGCTGCAGGCTGGGTTCAGTGGGCTGAGCGGCGGCACCAAGATGAAGGACTGGGACCGCAAGGCCACCGGCAGCGATGAGGAGGACGCGAGGAACATGGGCGACGCCGGCATGGGTGGCGGCACGGACAGCGAGGACGACGGCGGCGACGGCTGGTAGATTGTTTGCGTGGGGGAGGTTTGTTTGTGTGGTGGTGTGGGTGCATGGTTGGGGGTGAAATGGGAGGCGAGGGGGAGGGGGAGAAGGAGGCGTTGCCGAGTGGTCTGGTGCAGCCGTGCAGAGAAAGCGCCATGGGCAGGAGTGAGGTTGGCTGTGTGCTAGGAGGCGCGAACGCCTGCGGCAGTTGTGGCACCGAGAAGAATTCTTAGGCAGCTTAGGTGGCATTGCTCGGATTGGGACTGGTTCACTAGAAATATGCGGCTATGCGCACGGCGGGGAACCGAGGTGTGGATGGGGCCCACCGAGGCAGCCCCGAGGTCGTCCATCGAGCCTGGCCCTGTGGACACATTTGCAAAGCGCCTTTATCAGAATCTCACTTCACCACAATCAGATCATTGACCTACAGAGTTTATCCCTGCAAAATTTTTCGCGCTCACTGAGCCTGTCGCTGAGCTCAAATGCACTGTCTGTTTTGCCCGCCAACATGACCTATGTGGTAGAAATAGTTACCATGCCGCCCACTGACCACAGAGCGCTGAGCAGACGGCGGTAATATTTGTTTTCGCGCCTGGACAAAGGAGCGGCCGAAGTCCCAGAGGTAGCTCTTACGGCCGCTTGGTGTAATCATTACAATCTGCAAGGGCCTACAACAGCTGCGTGAGGGCTCGGAACAATCTCATGTCGAGCAGGCGACTCAGGCTGGTCTTTTGCCCTGTCCTCCTCTAACCTACAGCCGGAACCTAACGGCGAAGGCAAGATGCAGCCTGGTCCACCGGGCCAGATGAACATGCAGCCGGGCGTGCCTATGAGCATGGCGCCGGGCGCGCACCCGATGGCCCCGGGCGGCAACCCTATGGCCCCAGGCGCGATGGCTCCGGGAATGGCGCCGGGCCCCATGCAGCCTAGCATGGCTCCAGGGCCCATGGCGCCCGGCCACATGGCGCCGGGGCCTATGGCGCCGGGGCACATGGCGCCAGGCATGGCGCCGGGGCCGATGGCTCCCAACGCAATGGCGCCGGGCGTGGCGCGGGCCCCGCCGCCCGGAATGCCCGGGCACCCGCCGCCACCTGCCGGCATGGCGCCAGGCCCCATGCCGCAGCACTCCATGGCGCCAGGGCCCATGGCGCCCGGCCCCGGGCCCAGCCCGATGATGCGGCCGGGGGCGCCGCTGCCGCCGCCGCCCCAGCAGCAGCAGCAGCAGCCGCACGGCATGCCGCGGCCGACCATGCAGCCGGGGGCGCCGCCGTACGGCATGCCGGGTGAGACACGGAAGGGAGAGGGTGGGAGGGGCTGTTTGGAGAGGCGGCTGGGATGGGCTGCGTGGAGAGGCGGCTGGGTACCGGGGATCTGGCCCGGGGTGGGTGTGAGCGCCATGGAAAGGGTCGTTTGGATCAGGATAGGCAGCGTACCGGGGATGCAGCGCACCGGGGTCGGAGGTGTCTGCCGGCTTCAGCCAGGGCCAGGTCTGCTGCAAGCGGCCGGCGCGAAAAAACAAGAACACGAAAACACGAAAGCCTGATGTTTTGAAACAGGATGGGGTATTGTTCAATTGCACCCGCCGTGGCCACCCGCTGTGCTGATGCCCCCTGCTGCCTGTTATCCTGTGGGCATGCGTCTGCTCTCCGCCCAGCGGTCCCTCACTGTTGCGCTTGAATGTCCCTCGCCCCATCGCCTGTACATGAGTCCTAAACATTGCACCACTACGCCGCCCACCACGCCACCACCACGCCGCCACCACGCCACCACCCACACAGGGCAACAGCCCGCCTCCGTCATGGCACCGGGCGTGATGGCGCCGGGGCCAGCCGCTGGGCAGCCGCCGCCAGCGGCCCAGCCGCAGCAGCACCACTACCAGCAGCCGCAGCAGCCGCAACAGCCGCAGCAGCCGCAGCAGCAGCCGCAGCAGCCGCAGCGGCCAATCATTAAGCAGGAGCCGCAGGCGCACGCCGGCGGCCTACCCATGCCTGGGCAGCAGCAGCAGCAGCAGCAGGCGGCTGCCGCGGCGGCCGCGCGGGCACCGCAGCCCGGGGCCGCGCCGGCGGCGGCCCCGGCGACAGGAGCGCAGGCGCAGGCGGCGGCGGCTCTGGCGGCCAACCCCTTTTTACTAATCCTGCAGCAGCAGCTGCAAAAGAATCCCAGCGCCGCCGCCACGCAGCAGTTTCAGCATCTGGCGTCGCTGCTGGGTCCCAACATGCAGAACCTGGTGCAGCAGCAACAGCAGCAGGCGGCGGCGCAGGCGGCAGCCGCGGCGGCCGCGGCGGCGGTGGCGCAGCGCAACAAGCAGCAGCAGCAACTCAAGCCAGGCATTAAGAAGGAGGGCGGCGTGCCGGGCATGCCCGGAACGGCCGCTGCCTCCATGCCGGCGGCGGCGGCGCCGGTCGCCGCCGCGGCGGCGGCGGCGGCGCTCAACCCAGCTATGGCGGCGCTCGCAGCCGCACAGCGTCCCGTCAGCCCGCGGCCGCCGGGTATGCCTGGGGCGCCCGCGGTGCCGGTGGCTCCAGGGATGCCGGGAGCGGCAGCGGCGGCCGTGCGGCCGCCGGGGCAGCCCGCGGCGCCGCTGGCAGGCGTCCCCGGCGCCGCCGCCGCCGCCGCGGCTGCCGCCGCCGCCGCGGCGGCGGCGCCGCGCGCGCCGTACAAGTCAGATCTCGCGTACGCCCCTGACGGCAGTGTAATTGTCGCTGACGACGATGACGCCGACGCCGACGGCGGCGGGGGCGGCGGCGGGGCCGGCGGCGGCGCAGCCGGCGGCGGCGGCGCTGGCGGGCGGCGCGGCAAACGCGCCCGCGGTGATGACGACGGGCCGGATGACCATTTGGACATGCTTAAGGGCATTGTGGATGTGGACGCGGAGGCGGATGACGGGCTGGAGGGCGGCGCGGTGGGCGACTTCACGCCGGTGGACGTGCAGGTGTGTGTGTGTGTGTGTGTGTGTGTGTGTGTGTGTGTGTGTGTGTGCGTGTGTGTGCGCGTGTGTGTGGGTGGGTGGGTGTGTGCATGGTGTGGGTGGGTGGGTGGGTGGGTGTGCATGGGGTGTGTGCTTTGGGGTGCGCATGGGGCTGGGGGATGTAGGGTGGGGGTGCGGGGGTGGGGGGGCAGGGCATCAGAGTGTGGCCAGGAGATGGCAGGTACGGCAGTGGTGCAGGCAAGGTGCGGGCCGCCACAAAGTGTTTGGGGCCCATGCGAAGCCTCCGTACACAAGGCTTTGGCTTTGCCCCTGCCATTACCGGTACGCGACATCTCTTCAAAACACGTGTGTGCCCGCACACGCGCCCGCCCGCCCTCCCGCGCCTGCCTGCCTGCCTCCGCAGGAGGAGTACGTGCTGAACGCCGACCCCACACTGGTGCGGGTGCGCGACGTGGCGCGGCGACACGGCGGCGTGCGGCGCCTGGCCCCCGACGTCTTCCCCTACCTGGCCCTGGCGGTGGAGGTGGGTGGGAGCCTGGGAGGAGAGGGTTATGAATTTCGGACCAAACTAAACCGAACCCAATGCAGTAGGGGAGGGGAGGAGAGGGAGGTGCGGCGGTTGGGCGGGAGAGGCGCTGCTTCTGTGTTCGCTTATCGTTCTGGCTAAGGATGGCTGAGGATGGCTGAGGAAGCCTGCGCGTCATGGACTCGCGCTCCTTCCTCCCATCACGGACCCACACGTACCCACCAGCCATTCCACCACAACCACACCGCCACCACCATCACCACCACCACAGGCTCACCTGACGCAGCTGCTCCGCGGCGTGGGCCGCATGGCGTCGCAGCGCGGCGACCCCGGCCGCGCCGCGCTGCCGCCCGGGCTGGTGGCTCGCAGCGGCGTCAACGCGCAGCACCACATCCAGCGCCTGCGCAAGGCGGACGAGGTCAAGATGGCGGCGAAGAAGGAGCAGGTGGGGGGAGGAGGGGAGGGGAGGGGAGGGGAGGGGAGGGGAGGGGAGGGGAGGGGAGGGGAGGGGAGGGGAGGGGAGGGGAGGGGAGGG